>NC_087513.1:35758170-35932764 GCF_963921805.1 Phalacrocorax carbo
GCAGGTGTGTCCATTTTTCTGGGTCTAGCATTTCTGGGTCCCTAGATACAATCATAAAACTAAAGCAAGTGTTTGGAACTGACAGACTAAGAAATCCCAGTCTGCCACTTCACGCTGATGTGTTTTATCATTTCCACGACAGTATTTGAAAAGTATATGTTTTTGAAAAGAAAAATCAGTATTTTTATCACCAGTTTGACACTGGCATCTGCCACCCCAACAACTGTCACTCTTATCTAATTGCCCATTTTGGAACAGGAGAGGAAGCTCTATTAGAGAAGGCTTGCAGAGTGACATTATGAAATGACTCCAATGTTCCATTTAATTATTCCAAAGTGATAGTTTTAAAAACATTTTGCATCACCCCTTTAATGGAAAAAAATAATTTCTTAAGCAGACAGTCTTAGGCTGAATAATTCTGGCATAAAAGCTAAAGTTCTACTGATGATTCATGGAAATCATTCTCTTTGAAAACAGTTCTGTTCATGATGAAAATAAGTTTATTTGTATTCTTCCTCCTTCATATCCATAGTTATAATCAGGAAATAAGATATTTACCGGATAAGTAGTTAAATATTTTATATTTTGTTGCTTATTCCAATCAGGTCTAAAAGTTGAAGCTGCTTGGTACAGTGGCCGAGAGAAATGCAGATCTTACTACTAAATGTAAAAACAACTACAGTTGTTTTTAGAAGCTGGAGTTAGTTATGCTAGTTTCCTGCCTTTTTGTTACTTATGCCTGTGTACTACTTACTTACATGTTATGTAGGATAATTACACAGTGCTAAACCCTGCTTGGTGTGAATTCATGGAGTTAAGACAGAAGCAGTGCAGCAAAATTAGGCTGTCTAAATGGAGACCAGATAAGTACGGGTTTAGATGAAGAGGGACGTGGTTGAGTTTGTCATATTTAGGTAGAAGCAATATCTCAGGTCAACACAAACTTGTTATGACCAAGAGACAATAATCATGTCATTTAGGGCCTTTACTTTTGCATATGTAAACCCACACCTGCAAATAACTGCACATTAATACCTTTATTAGATGGTAGCATGAAAGCTAATCGTAAACATTTAGTCAGATAACTACATCCCAAAACAAACAGCTAGAAACATTGTCACATGAAATTCCAATTGAACTGAGCAATTTTGCAAAGCAGACACAAGAGGCGGTCCCTCGTACTCAGGATCAGACTGAAGCCTTTTACAAAAGAAACATTGGCACGTAGGGACTCCAGAATCTTAACCCAGCATAGCAAGCAGCAAGTGCCTGTGTATAAGCATGCACAAATTGTTGTGGGTTTTTTCCAACATTAGCTTAGGGAGGACAATTGCCCTCAGCATACTGCATGAAGCCCTTTGTCTCATAGCCAAGTAAACTGAAGAGTATTCAGGGTCTTTACCAGCCACTGGAACCTGAAAGTCTATTCAACTGAACTGTGAGAATGGTCCCTGACATGCTTTGGGCTCAGGCCAACCAGCACTTTCCCAGACAAAACTTGGGCATGATTCAGCATTTGCGAGGTCCCAGGAAATATTCTCAAAAGGCAGATTTGCTACTCCCACTTTGGAAACTGTAAGAGTTGTGTAAACACAGGTTGTTTTATGACGTCTGGTCTTTCTGCCCAGATTATTCCTGGACACGCTTCATATATTAGGATAAAGTTAGGGAATGAAGATTTAGTACATTTGAAAGCTGCTTTGAAAAATAAGAGGGGGAAAAAAAAAAAAGAAGAAATAGAAACTATTACAATTTCTTTTGTCTGAGGTGACCTTCATTTTTTTTTTCCGGACTAGCTGATGCTGGATAGCCTGGTTGTTTGTTGCCCAGAACCTTCATTGAAATCCTTACAATAGTTACCTCTCAGCTTGCCAAAGTGTTAACCTCTTGTTCTTGACTCCATCATTCACACCTCTCACCCCTCATTAGGTTGTGTACCTCAAAACCATCTACCTGAGTAGTACTTTCTTCTAGAATATGTACTTTCTGGCCCTATTATTTCATCCAGCAATTTTAGTAGTCAGTTCCCAGGACAGGTTTTAGATTTCCACCTGAGAGTACTGAGGGAGCTGGCAGAGGAGCTCGCCAAGCCATCATCCATCATCCACCAGCAGTCCTGGTTAACAGGGGAGGTCCCAGATGACTGGAGGCTTGCTGATGTGATGCCCATCTACAAGAAGGGCCTGAATGAAGATCCAGAGAACTATAAGCCTGTCAGCCTCACCTTGGTACCAAGAAGGACCTCGGGCTGTTGTTTGACAGCCAGCTGAACATGAGCCATCAGTGTGCCCAGGTGGCCAAGAAGGCCAAAAGCACCCTGGCTTGTAATAGCAACAGTGTGGCCAGCAGGAGTAGGGAAGTGATCGTGCCCCTGTACTTGGCACTGGTGAGGCCACACCTTGAATACTGTGTTCAGATTTGGGCCCCTGAGTACAAGAAGGACATTGAGTTGCTGGAGCGTGTCCAAAGAAGGGCAACAAAGCTGTTGAAGGGTCTGGAGAACAAGTCTTCTGAGGAGAGGTTGAGGGAACTGGGGTTGTTTAGCCTGGAGAAGAGGAGGCTGAGGGGAGACCTTATTGCTCTCTACAACTACCTGAAAGGAGGTTGAAGTGAGGTGGGTGTTGGTCTCTTTTCCCAAGTTACTAGTGATAGGACGAGAGGAAATGGCCTGGAGTTGCACCAGGAGAGGTTTAGATTGGATATTAGGAAAAATTTCTTTACTTCAAGAGTGGTCAGTCATTGGAGCCGGCTGCCCAGAGAGGTGGTGGAGTCACCATCCCTGGAGGTACTTAAAAGATGTGTAGACGTTGTACTTCAGGGCATGGTTTAGGACACATGGTAGTGTTGGGTTGTTGGTTGGACTTGATGGTCTTTTCCAACATTAATTATTCTATGATTCTATTTCACTTTGGCCTTTTCCAGTATAGTTTGAATTCTGCTTAGTTGGACTCATTTTTCTGCAAGCGTCAGATCACAGAATACCCGTAATTGCCAGAGAAGGTCTGGGTTAAATGAAGGAGGCTTGATTAAGGTAAAATTTTCAGTCTGAACTCACTTTTCCTCTTAGTTTGTCATCACTTGATCTTGGTTTTGTGCAGGAATCCAGGAATCTTTTTTTTTTTTTTTTTGTAGGTATTTGCTCTTAGGAGATGATATTGATTGACTGAAGTCTATTTTAAGAAAAAAATATTCCAGACTGGTGAGGCATAAGAAGACTTTTATACATGCATTTTGTATGTACTTCAGTAAAACTGCTAATGTTGTGCCTCCACAAAGAAAGAATTGACCTGTGTTTGCAAGATGAAGGAGTTTGTCCTAAGGAGCAGTGTCAGAAACAGACTGTCCAACTGAAAAAGATGTCAGAGCAGGAACACGATTTCTCTGGCTTAGGTATCTAATTGGCACCAGTCCAGATGTATAGTGAAGAAATTCTCCGAAAAGAAGTGCCTCTTTTTCCTATTCAATCAAGGAAAAACCTGGTACCTCTGAAAGCTTTTAAAAGGAGCTTCTCTGTACCTGAATTTAGGTGTAGTGGTTCATCAACTGTTTTTGTTTTCCTATGTAGGCAGGATTCTGTCTTGTGCATGAAAAGCAAACTCTGGTCTGGGTGAATCCTCAGTCATTACCAATTCTTTTCTTTTCTTTTCTTTTCTTTTCTTTTCTTTTCTTTTCTTTTCTTTTCTTTTCTTTTCTTTTCTTTTCTTTTCTTTTCTTTTCTTTTCTTTTCTTTTCTTTTCTTTTCTTTTCTTTTCTTTTCTTTTCTTTTCTTTTCTTTTCTTTTCTTTTCTTTTCTTTTCTTTTCTTTTCTTTTCTTTTTTCAACACATAAGACTTTTTATCTTAAAATACATGGTCTAGTTCAAACAAGCGATTTATATAGCCTGGATAATGCAGACTACAGTGGGCTTTTCTAGATTTATGAATCCAGCACTTAGTGCTATCACCTATTACCACTATGTAAAAGGGTCCTGTTTGCATTGCTGGATCTTCACGTATTTTGCCTGTTTTCCCTGGGTTTACATAGGGTTATTATTATCACTTTTTTTTTTTTTTTTAAACTACAGTTCTTTTCTGTTTTACTTCTAAATGAAGTATCTTTTTGGGTGTGTATACTACTTTTTTGTGCCTCGTTGGCATTAGTAGGATTTCTAAATACCTTTTCTGTGAAGACTGAGTGGAGGACGCAGGCCACCTTTCTTAATATCTACTGTTTAGGTTGGAAGATTCATATTTGGGAATATATTAAAAAAAGCCCTACTAAATTATGTTGTTATCATGATATGCATACTAAACAGGCAGAACAACTCAATTTGCATGTTTATTAATTGTAGCACTATGTTACATGCTCCTGAATCACACTGTTCTCTAATCCTTTATGGGCAATATCCCAGCTTTCCTCCTGCATTTCAGCACAAACTGTCTCCTAGCCCAGGGATGGAAATACATCAACCTATTTCTCTTCAGAGTAATTTCCTTTCATAAACCACATCACCATGTGAGGAATAACTGGCAAAAAAAGGATACATTTCCAAATAAAGAACACATTGTACACAACTTATCTTGGTAACTTAAAGACAAAGAAAATAATCCAGGAAGCATATAATGTGAATTGTTTTTAAAAAGAATATTTTAAAGGTCTGAAGAGAAAAAAGAGAAGTAGCATTGTGGCTCTGTCTTGACTGCCTACCTGTAGTGACTGCAGAATTTCACGTTACAGAGCCTGTTCTGGAAACCTTCAGTCTGCTTTAGAGATGCACAGAGTTTGGCACCCTGGGCAGATGTAGCCTTTCTGCTATGTAAAAAAACCTACCCCTTCCAAAAATGCAGAAAAGAAACAAAATGAGTAGTGTACAAAAGAAAGGGAGAAAAATCCTTTCAATGAAGAAATATTATTTCTCTATTTCTGCGTTTAGATAAGATGCTTTTAAAAGATTATGAGTACCTTAAATATTTAGCAGGGCAAATAACAAAGTGTTTTTCCACTAAAGCAGAATAAAGAGGCTTATAAACTTACATTAATTTCCAGTATGGAATTCACTATTATGTTGAGGCTGCTGTAACTTACTTACTTACACACTTAGACTTAATTTCACTGGCAAATTTCTCTTTTAATATCAGATAAGTTTGAAATAACCACCCAAAAATCTTGCCTGGGGGAATTTAATTAAAGTAAGCTGAATCAGTCTGTGCAATTCTAATATTCAATAAAAAAGGACAAATTAAATATTTTCTTTGGGATTAAAATGATATTCTGTGTCTCTCTGCTTATACTCTCCCTGACAATCAAGAGAAGAACTTCAAATAACTTTCTCAGGCACCATCCATGTTCTAAAATGCTTTTTCATTCCATGCAGTTCTTGAAAACAGAAGCTTTTAAGTGACAGTCCTTTGAGGTTCAAGTCAAGGAGTTCCCCCTTTCTTCCATTCTTTATCTTGCTGTCTTTCTAAAAGTTAGTGTGACAAAATCTTGAAAAACTGTCTCAATTGATTCACCTGTATTAACTCCTTCTTTCTTTCTGAGTATTTTAAAGGAACCTTGAACTGGATGGAGGGCCTGCTTATATAAATCTGAGCTATAGTTTCACTTTCTTTATCCTGGAATACTTTGAAGGATAAATTATATGGTAACATGATCTATGTGATAGCATAAGTAAATCACATAGATGTATATTCTAGTTGTATGACCAAAGACACAAGCCAATGTCAAACTGTATGTCTATAGTTTGCAAACTGTAGCAAACCCCATGTCTATTCACTGTCTGGGTTATCCGTATCACATAAAACTCACACCAGAATCGGCCCACAGTATGGTGTTTTCATGTGACAGATACCTACTCTGTGTGAAGGCAGAGGTGCAAGCTCTGAAACAATGAATTTTCAGGAAGGTGTTAAATCTAATTCACTAAATTAAAACAATGTTCCTGTACTCCAGCCCAGGATATTAAATTCTTACCACCACTCTAAACACCTTACAAAAATGAATAACACAGCCAATATATGTAATCAGTGATTTCTCCCAAAATACAAATATTGTCCTCTTAAAATATCTCAGTATGATCAGGACCATGTCACCGATCCAATAAAATCTTTCTCTTCTGAAGGCTTTTAACCTTTCACAGAGGAAAAAATGCTTAAGAAAGAAATGGAGTTTTGCAACAAGCCCTGAAACTCCACAAGGTCAATTTTTTTCACACCGTGAAAGAAAACACTCTTGCAGAATGTGCATGAAACCAGCTGAAAGCCAGTGTAGTCTGTGGAATATAGGTCTACTGCATACTCTATTTAAAGCATTGTGTAATAAGCAGCCACCTACATTTTGGACCAGCTGTGTTTTCTCAATGATTTTGAGTCATTGGTCAATAAAAGTTATATTTCAGTAAACTAAATCTGTTATTCAAAAGATCCAGCATTACAGACCACAATGAAAATAAAATCTGCTTATCCTTCACACCCTGGTTATTTCAGATCAGCCCATGCAACAGAAGTAAAGAAATACTGGCATGATTTTTACCTCATCTACGTACCCATGAATGCAGTCCTGAAAAATGTATGCATGTTCCTCAGAAAAGGTAGGAGAAACAATTCCTACCCTGTTAATCATCAGCTAAAGAGTGTTACCTCTGTCTTGTCTAAAGTGTGTTTCAGAGATCTCATTCAAATGCTGTGTAAGTCCAACAACACTTTTGCTTTCCCTTGATGCACCTTGTGAGTTTCATTTATGTTAGAGGTGGTAGTGGATCAAATTGGAGCAAATCAGGACTGACAAACAAGTAAAAACCTTTTTTTTTTGAGCAGTAACTGAAATAAAGCTCACTGAAAGTAACTAAACCATCCTGCACCAAAATAAACATTTACCCAGATCCATGGAGAGAAAAGAACCTTACAGACCTGCCGTTAGGAATGGCTCACTAATTATTCACTGTGTTTCCGCATCACTATAAAATAATAGGAAAATTCAGAACCAAAACTTAATAATTTTCTTCTGATGATGGTTAAAAGCGAACTAAATGTCTCTGGCAGAGTTTTCAAACTAGTCACAACATTAGGAAATAATTTGCCTCCATGCAATAAATTCTGAGAACTTTAAAAGAATTGCCTTGAATCACTCATCTACTGTCCTTCTAAAAATAAGGGAAAGATGAAAAACAAAAGAAGGTCAATACACCATCAACATGAAAAGTATGGTTTTTTCTGCTCTGTCTTAAAAGTTTTTCTGTTTATGCAAGCATTATCCAGGGAGTCTGAATAAATTCAGCAAAACTATTTTTCCTGCTGTTATTCAGCAAGCAAGACCAGAGCCACCTTTTATTCATCACCTAAAACTACTCCAACACTTTTAGAAACCTGGTGACAGTTAGCAGCTAAAGGTCAAGTGCAGAAAAAAGTCAAGCCTTTCTGGAATCATGAAGGCCAGTAGGGCTATCTGTGGTTGAGTTTTTCTGTAAAGTAACTCATAGTATGTATTGTTTAACTGTGAGTGTAGAACACAGATCAAGATTTTTATTGTTTGGAAATCAGCAGAAGAATAATCATATATCAAATAAAAACTGAGCAACCAGCTTTTCAGTAACTACATGGTTTGAGAAGTGTTCAAGTCCACTAGGTCATTGTCTTTTCTGCTATATCACACCTATGAAAGATAGCTATAGACAGGACCATGAAGGCAGTCTTCCTAGGGACACAATACTTTTTGCCTTTATTTTCACTGGTTTACTAAAGGCAGATCATGCCTAATCAAGATAATTTATTTGATGAATCTACAACGTTATACTGAATGTGAAAGCAAAAGGAGCAGGGCTGAAATCTAGCTAATTTTAAGGTACCCTTGCAGCCAATACAGAGGAATAAGGGTTTTTAGTCTACATATTTTAGCCATCTACTTTGGGATGAAAAGAACCATGTCACTGCAGTCCTAGTTTTCTCTATTGCCTATGAAAGGAACACAGAGTGCCAAGGTCAGTCTTACAGGAAGCCACAGACAATACACCAAGATTAAGGATACAGTGGTGTAAACAAGCAATATATGAAATATTATATTGAGAAGCACGCATGAAGGTTCCGCACTTGCCTTAAAGTCTTCCTTTTCAGTCTCTTACTATGGTACACAAATGTACTGTTTTACTAACTTGGGCTGTCAAACACTTAGAGATGATGGACATTTATCCTGCTTGTTCACCTGAAAATTGTTTTTTTTTAACTTTGAATTTAGCAATTTTTCACACTTCTTTTTTATCTATGTTGAATATAATTTGAATTACTTAATTGGAAAACTGAAAAAGTTTGGGTGACATGGTTCTGCACTGACAAGTCTGTGTTTTCTATCCTACTTCATAATCTAATTTATCAAAATACCATTATTGTATTCCACATTATTGTCAGATCTAAGCATCAGAAGTTTATTATTTACCTGAAATTTAGTCATGCTTATCTAGCCTGGAATAAAAAATTTGACCGATACATTCAGTAAATGAACAACTGAAAACTGGAGATCATATAATAACAGGTCTGTATAAGACAGTTTGATAAATCATGGTGGTGTGTACACGCCACAAGCAAGAATGAGAATTATTATTACAATGTCTCAATTTACTAAGACTAACCCACCAAATAAAAATGTGAAGATTTTCTATTTTATTTAAAGGCCTTTGGGTTTATTTTACTATTTCACTGTTTTCGTTACAAAAAAACCCCCATGTCACTTGCCATGTTAATTAGGTTTCTCTAAAAATTAGCATTTTAAATTTTATTTGAAAAGCTGCACAATTTCTCCTGTCTCATATCTCACAATTAAATTCTCCAGAGCCAATTTTACTTTCCTGTGTTGTTGAACACCAAAGAGTTGTCTAAGCTGGAAATGTTTAATATTTCCATTGCTGTTTGTTGACAATAAAATATTAATTAATTTTTAAAATGGTAACAAAGCAACACAGATGCTGTCATTATAATTATGATTGCCTGGTAATGGTATGCTTCTCACTGACAACGAGAATTAATCAAATAATTAATACTTTATGCTGCTGCCCATGTTGTTCTTTTTTTTTTTTTTTAATGCAGTTTTCATTCCCAGGTGGTGATTACCTGTTAGGGTGAAGGCATGTGCATGAAATAATCTTTTACCCCTACAGCAACCTGTGATTAATCACCTACTAATTGGATCATTCCTTCACTGTCAATAAGTTACAAACTGCATACAAGCCACTCAACCTCACTGTTTACCAGATTCCAGTTCTTCTAGAGAAACAGCACATTTTAAAATAAGACAATCATCACAACTACGGCAAAAATATTGTTCTCTATTCAAATGCAAAATGCTCTCAGTTTCATCCTATTACCTTCTACAACAGTTTTGCTTGCTAGCCAAAAAAAAAACCAAAAACCACAACAAAGAAAGAGAAACTTTCCAAGTAAGTGTATTAATTAAAGCCCTAATTCTCTTCCCGGACAAACTTACACGGCTTCCATTGACTTTATTGAAACGTACTGGATAGATTGGGTAGAATTCAGCCCAAACGTACATATGACTCAATTCTCAGCATACTGAAAATGACATCTATAAAAAATACCTTCAAATCATGCAACAAAGATAAGTTGGCATCTTGTGTATCTGAGCTTTGAATTTGAGGATGAATATTTCCACCAAATTCAGTTTTACAAATTATGTAGGAAGGAAGGTACTTCATGTGATACTTCATGTGAATAAGCACATATGCATGTGTTCAAGATGAGCCAAGCCTAAGAGAACACCAAACACTAACAGATAAATTTAGGTAAGACTACTCTTTCCTTCTATAAGAAACTATTTGTGTTCACTTCAGTACCTTAATATGTCTTTCTGCCATACGAGTAGTTGTGTGGACTGTGAATTTAGCCTCACAATAACTGGTTTCAACATTTAATTATTTTAAAGTGTAAAATTTTTCTAGTTAAAGGTGACTGCCTCCCATTAAACCTTGGTAACATCAGTACTGAACAGCTGCAGGAGAACAGTAGATTTATTTGTATTTTTATTCAGTCGGATCCCAAATTCTTTATTACAGTTAAAAGTGTAATACTCTGAATTAATGAGGAAATACACAAATATTAATTTAAAAGCACTTGCTAGCAGGTATATACTACAGTGGAGGAGCTTATAGCAAAGAGTTTTTCTTCCTTCTCAGTTCAGGTTAACTTCCATAAAAACATGGAAATAATATTTTTTATTATTACATAGATAATAAATTCATAGTGAAATAATTGGGTGGAACACTTCACTTTGTGTCTTTAGAAGTTGCAGGTCACACCAGACATGCATACGCACACACAGTCACACACAAGCATGTATATGTTGATCCCAAATGCGTGAACAGAGGACAACTGGGAAGGACTACACATTGTATTTGAGGCCTCTGAATTCACTCCCTCATGAGCTCATCAATGAAGGAAACAGCATACCCCTACTAACAGAAAGAAAAAAGCATCTGAAAAAGACTGGTTCATCAATCTTTCTTGATTTCTATGTTATTACAAGTCCCTAGAAACAGGGCTGAAAATTGAATCTGGGGGAGGGGGAGACAGCAGGATATTTCTGAGTAAAATTTCTGCTTAAACTATCAGCCCATTCTCGCTGTGTTGAAGTCACTGAGCTGTTGCCATCCCATACTGTCGCTTTGCTGGAGGTTTTGAAGTAGTGGTGGAAGGAGCAACAGACGCAGCCAGGAGATAGGTGCTGGTGCAATTAATTGAAGCATCCAGAATTGATGAGTGCTGTCAAGAGCTCACTGTGAGGATGGCTACCAGGGGAGCATAATAAAGTGACTGGAAGAGATCAAGGTTATTACAGGATCTCATGGAAATGGCTGGAAGCAACAAAAAACAATGAGAGAGCACAGCGTGGCATGTAAGAAAGTAGAACAATACCTGTAAACCCAATTATGCATTCAGGAGTGAGTAAGGTGCTGGGGGAATTAAAACACCACACAGTGAATACCAGCTTCCACTTATCAATGATCAAGACACCACTAGCTTGTGCAGATAATATTAATTTATTTAGTTCTACGGTAGCACAATCCCTGCATTTCACATATACTTAATGAAAGCTGTACTGGCTGGGCTGTTGTTAATTTCTTTCTGGCTGAACTTCTGAAACAGCAAAAACCCTATAGTATGGTTTATTTTTCTTTTTCCTGAGGATACCATGCTGAGTGTATCTTTCAAGTGTGCATAAGCATCTGAAATCTCACTGCAGAATGTGCTTGGCTGAGTGAAAAAGTAGTAATGCATATTTTACAAAAGGAATTAAAAAGAAAATATAGGCAACATGTAGCAGTATCACAGAGAGGGGAAAACAGGGTAAGGCACACAAAGAAAGAGAGTCAGAGAGAGAGTGAAGTTGTTTTACCAAGCAGTCTAATCCTTTGGATGACTACAGAAATAAAAACCTGTTAGCAGGTTCCATGGGAGTCTGAAGATTGATTATATGTCCTAGTTCCCCTGTGCTTCCCGTGCTGAGAATGTCTTTTTAAACTGCTGATTTCACAGTCTACTGAAAGGGCTGAAGAAGGAGGCATTGGCTGTGATCTAGATATCTGATTGAAATGTTCAGAAACCACCTTGAGAACATGATAAATATTTCTGCTTCTCCCAGCACTTCAAAGAATTACAGTCACTGAAGATGTGAACTTGATTAATAAGAGGTAGTTCACCTTGCCTAAGCCTTCGCTTTACAGCTGAATCAAAGAGATGCAAAACTGGAAGTCCTGGAATAAGATTAATCAAGTCACTGACTCAATGAATTAGTTCAAAATACATGTATTTGCCCTGCTTAGTAGGCAGACCCCCGCTCAGTGGAACTTGCCATGATATCTACATGAACAGTTCTTCCCAAAAGTTCAAAAAGGTAACAGAACAATAACAATTTACACCATATGAGGATTTGGTGTAAGCATATTTCTTGAGTCATTCGACAAACAATGAACAGTTTTTAATGAAATAGCTGTTTCCTTCCATTATGTATTCCAAACATTGTTTTAACTCACAGCAACATTTGGTCTTCCATGCTGTTTTTGTTTGTCTGCTTGTTTGGTTTTGTTGTTTTTTTGTTGTTGTTGTTTGGGGTTTTTTGTTTGTTTTGTTTTGTGTTGTTTTGTTTTCTGCAGTTTAGGATTATTAGCCATATTGAAAAATTATTTGCTGGGACAATCTTTTTCTTTTTATTAGGCCTTGTAGTCATTATTCAAATAACAGTGTATTTAACTTTTAAAACCAACTTTCTGATTGAATTTTTGCAGTTGTAAATGCATCGAGGAAGAGGAGGAAAAAAGTGAATGTAGAATATGCAAACACTAAAGAATTTTGAACAAACTGGATTCTTTCAGAAATACAATAATACAATATAACAGTCTCTAAAAATGTAGCAAAACATAATTCTGTGCTATCCAATACGCTACTGTTATGTGGATAATTTTAAGAAAAGAAAAAGAAATTGTAGAGTATTCTGAATCTCATTGGGATTGGACATCTACATTTCATATACCTTTAAGATTTCCTTCAATAACTTTTAATTTCAGGAATTCAGGATATTTTTTTTAAAAAAATAGGTCATATTTAACTCCTTAATTAAAAAAGTTCATGGGATCACTGATTTCTTCAATAATTTGAAAAAGTGACATCAAATATATAAATTCTAAGCTTCAGGTCCTCAAAGAAAGACATATTCAGTATGTAGTAAAAAACAATCTGATTGCATCATTGAAAATGCACAGCTGGAAAGAACATGATGAATTAAAACTCTATCAGTATTCAGGAAATGCCTAGTATTTATTAACTGTTTATTATTTCTTCTCCGCCCCCCCCCCCCCCGAGTGTATAACACCCAAGTTTGTTAATTTGATATCTAAGTTAATGAAATAACACAGAATGACATGGAGAAGTTCAGGTTCATATCTGAATTTTTAGTTCAAAATGGATGTATTCCAAAATTCCATTTTGCATGAATGGTTTAGTAGTTTGATTTTGCACCCAAAGCTGGGGAGAAACTGAAATGTCATTGCCTAGCTGAGTCTGAAACAATACTTTTGGTTGTCTTACCTGTTGTTTGGAGTTAATTAATTAATTAACATTTTCATTTGTAAATTTCCCAGTCATGTTCACTATAGTAATATATAACATGAGTTCTATTTTCAGACTGATAAGAAACCCTTGAACTGGTAGTATCATTGCAATAGACAGAACTTGTCCATCAGACATCCTTTAATGGAAATTTAAACAGTTTTCTGTTAGAAATTGGTATGCAGGTATCCATTTACAAATAAACAACATTTCTTATAAGTAGCTTATGCATAGTGCTTCCACTGTTTAATTCTATTTACTATGGCAGAATTGCATAAAATTGAGGCCATCCTATTTCTGAAATGGCCATTGTTAAATTAAGCATTAACATAAATGATAATGCCATAGCTTTATAAGTTTGGTCTAAAGGTCTACTGTGACCTGTGATAAGTATTGTATTGACTTCCCTGTGGTAGGAACAGCAAGGAAAAAAATTATCATATTTAATAGTTATCAAAGGAAAACATTTTATAATATTCATTAATATTCTTCAATTACTTTTTAAAAAGTTATATGGACTTGTAATCACATAAAAATATTGATCTTGCATGACTGTGAGCTATAATGTGATAATACTGAAATACTTGAGGCAAAGGACTGAAAAATGCAAGAACATGTAGAATATACTGTTGTATGAGATAAATGTGTCTATGGATGCTCAGTGTCTTGTACATTAACCGCTTCACTGTTTTAAGGATATATAAGGATATGAAAAAAAAGAGCAAACTCATAAACTTTGCATTACAATAGACCGTCTGTGAGTTTACAATGACAAGGATTGGTAGTAAAATACCAGTTTTACAAACTGAGTATTGCAAGAAGTCTGAAACTGAAAAACTGACAAAGGAGTCTGTAGCTTAGACAATAAATAATCAGGCTGCTGCGCAATGTGCTGAGCAGTGTGTGAAATCACTTCCCTGTGATTTATGAGGGAGGCAAATTAGGAGTGCAAAATACATAGGAGAATAATATTTTCAAAACCAACTTTTTAAAAGAAAAACAAACCTGAGAGCTCTAATAACGGTGCAGTGTTAGTCAGTAAATTGTCCATCAATTGTATAGAAAATGTTCTGACTTTATTTCTGTACCTTTTTTACATAAGGAGCCAGTGCAACAACACTCAAGAGCAATTACAACTTGGCTTTTGTCATTCTGAGAGAAGTTTACATTTTCTTGCTGTAGGTCCGTGAGAGCAGGAACCAAACCAACACCTCAGGAGCCAAGCTTTGCCATTGAATACACTGGCCAAAACCAACTGCTAGATCAAGACCTAGCTGACACTCACTGTTTCTGTGGGGAGAAAAGTAAAGAGCGAAAGAGGGTATGAATGTGGGGAAAGAAATAGCATTTGGGTGAATAATTTAGCTGGGAGTAGATGAAAGGTGGAAGTAGGCGTGTGCTGTAGCTAGGAGGGAGGAGTGGGGAGCTGCAGCCTGAAGCTGAGCCAGCAGCTGGAGGTGTAGGGAGCTGAGCACAAGGTCCCTGTGTAGTTATCGAAGGGCACAGGTGTGTGCCGGCAGGTAGCAGCAGTTACGGAGGGAGGAGGACATTTTGCAATGCTTTATCAGAGTGGAGATTTCACTGAAAACATTCAGCTTCATTGACAGTGTTGGCAACTTCTCTGTGTCCAAAACGCAAACTGGGATTTTTGCAGCCAAAACAAGAATGGCAACACTGGGTACTGCAAGCAGCTTAGTGACTCGGTCTAGTGACAGGGAAGCACAGAATTCCTAGAAACGTCCCAAGTAATGACTCAATGACCATAATTAGTTCTTGATGTTGAGAATGTGGAAAAGATAGAAAAAGGTTTGTTGAGAAGATTGCAATTTGTAGGGAAGTGACTCTAAGTTGATGCCAAGTGCACACAAACATCTATCAACATTACATTTAAAACAGTTCTGTGATATGCAGGTTTGTTATTTGGACAGGCGACCTGACAGCAGAGATTGATGCACCCATCTGAGAAGAATAAGAATATAAATCTTTGTCTTATCATAAGGAGAATGCAGGGAGAAGATAGGGGTGAAGTGGTGGACATAATCTATTTAGGTTTCCAAGAGGCATTTGATATTGCATTGTAGAATGGAATAATATATCTTCAGGTTTGCATGTAAGGCACAGCAGACTCTTTTCCTTCCAGGCTTGTCAAGCTGCAATGTAGGGCACAGATTCCCAAGTGCAGACCATATTTTCTTCCTTAGTTTTATTCTCAGCTTTTTTGTTCTTCTACTCCTTGCATTTTCTAGAAACCTCTTCTAGAAAATTTCCTCCTATCCATCTTCCACTTCTTTTTTCCTTTGTACTATCTTTTCTCTTTCCTTTTATTAATTTTTACTCCGTTTTTTCCTCTTATCCATAAAATGAGAGTGCTGGTGAGGCATCCTGACCCAATCAGATTGGTGTGATGTTGTCTTAGCATCCTGAGTCCAGCAATTAAAGAATGGGGAGGAGGCACCATCCATTTTTGCCTGGGAACTACAAAAAACATTCCCAAATAAAAGATGACTGTCTGTTTTCTCTAGGGACTTTCTTCAGTCTTATCAGTGATCAGCAATAAGGATATTATACAAGTACTGCATGGGCTACTTAAGGGACAATTGGATTCTAGAACTGATATGAATAACAGTTGATAAGGTATGCAGACACAATGAGGATATAGCAACATCGGTAGTACTAATAAAGGCTCAGATAGCTGCAGAACTCTTCAGGCTTCTGAATACCTTTACATACTCCTTGTTTCTTCCATTTTATCTCCAGGGATTCCATTTCAAGATGCTTAGAGACAATAGTTGGTCAAAACACAGGAAAGGGGAAATGTTCCATACTGCAGTATATATTAATCCTCATACACTGCCACTTGCTGTCTTCTCTTTTACATGAAAATCAAGACAGCTTTGATATGTCACAGGACTTCCCCTGTATCAGTGCACATGCCCCCATTCTTTGCAGCTGCATGCTAAAGTGAACCTGTCATTGAGACTGCATCAGTTCTAATATTAGCCTCCACTAGAAATTTAGGGTGCCAAGTACGGACACCTTTTTTACCTCAGGAAAATATGAAGCTCTCTTTGGCAGCAAGTAAGGCATTGTGATACAGAAAGCAAGATGTTGTAGTAATGCAAATCAGTTAGAGTTTTGCTTTTAATAATCAGAACCAGTTTGTATATAATATGATGCAGATCACTTCATTCCTCAGAACTCTTACACTTCTCAGAGGATATGACTTCCAGGTTCTCAGAGAGGGGGTAAGCAGTTCTCCTGGAGGATTTGGGGAGATTATGTGGGGAAGTTAAAACTGGTATGCATCATAGAAACTGATGATAATTTAGGATGGGAGTCTGTAGGTTATGTGATTCAGCCCGTCACTCAAAACAGGATCAACCTTCACATTACAGCAGGTTGCTGTAATATCTCTAAGGATGGAGATCCCTCAGGGCCTTTGGGGCCCATCTCCAGGGTCTTACCACATCACTGTTTTTTTTTCTTTATATCCAGTCTGAATTTCCCATTCTGCAACTTACATCTTTTGTGCATTTGCTGTGCAACTCCAAGAAGAGCCTGACTCCTCCTTCTCCGCAATCCTGGATTAGATAGCTGAAAAGTCTTTCAGACCTTCTAGTCTTCAGGATGAGTTTTTCTCAGTGTCCCTTTGTTTTTCAAGTTCTCCAGTCCACAAAATTGTCCCCAATAGTGGACCTTTGCTGGACTTAGTCCACTTTTCAATGTCTGTCTTGCAAGAGGGACTCCAAAACTGGACCCAGAATAGATGCAGTGTCACAAGTGCTTAACAGAGGGGAGTAATCATTTCCGTTGACATGCTGCCAGGCTGTGACTAATGCAGTCCAGTATATATTTAGCATCATAATGGACTGCATTAGTAACAGTATTTTAGATTTTAAGTTTATGATGTTTTGTAATTTCAATTTAAGAATACCAGTAAATAAAATTTGCAATGTTTAAACTGACATTAACTTTTAATCTGCCAGTAACACTTGGACTAACTAGTTAGAAAAATTCACAGTACAAAATGCACATCTCAGAACTGTTTTGGGAAAATTGTAACTTTTCTTTTTTTTAAATCTAAATGTAATTGTGTACAAGGGCTAGCACTTGTCAAGGGAAACCTTTTACCTTTTGAAAGAATGTAAATGAATTCTTCTACCAAACAATCCTTTTAAGTAATGAACACAAATATAGAATCTCTCTTAAGAATTTTCTCAGTGCATTAAACCTGCCCTTTAAAAAAATGGTAATTGCTAAGTGAGATAAAATTCATATGAGTTTGCCCTTTCCACTGCTGTCTATCAAATATTTGTCAGGAATTTTAGGTAATGAAATGATCTTTGGGTTCTTCTGACACTATATAGCAATGACACAAGAAATAACCATCAAGGTCAGCAGGTGTGCTGCTAATTATGGCCACAATGACCTATTCACACCTACACAGTAGGCCTGTTCAGCCTTCATTTGCATACTGATTTATGGAACGGTAAATATATACAGATGTGTTTGTGGCTGGAATGGAATGAGAAATCAAATCTCTACAAAGCAAAAGGATATGTCAGTGAAATTGAGAAGAAAGAAAGGAATTTCATATAGGGTAGAAAAATAAGATCAAATAGAGCTAACTTTCAGAAATCCACATAATCTTATAATCTACAGACAAGGTTCAACTTTTGTCAGTGCTATTGTATAGAAATTTCTTTCCAGTGTGTAGATTACATGGAAGTGAAAAATAGGATTACAATAACTGAATAATGCAAAGAATAGCAACCTACAAGTCATGTTCGGGTATTCAGTTTGACCAAAACCTCGGGTTTTTACTTCACTGGACATTGTACTTCACAAAGCTGAATTTAGACTTTTAGGCTAAGTCTACCCTATTAAACCAAACAAGGCTGAGGTACAGTTAGGTGATAGGTAACCACCTATGGTATTAATTGTAAACAAGCTCCCAGGCATGGTTTTACCTCTGCTTACTCATGTTTTTCCAGACAATACTGAAGACAATAGGGGGAAAATGTGCCAGGGACTGTTCCTAAGACTGTTCCTAATTATTATTCTCTCCTCCCAATAAGGTAATCAGATCACAGACACACGTCTGTGTTGTGACTTCATAATGAAGTTCTTCATGGCACCTTCTGCAACCAGAGTTCACTGCCCATCTGCCTTAGGACACCTCAAGGACTTAGCACCACTCTCCTAGTTTTAGCCTGGTTTTCAGCCAGTGTTAGCTTTCCCTGAAGAAGCAAGCGCACACCTTTTTCCAGTTTGATTGTTTTATTTTTTTCCCCAAACTCTTTGCCATTGGAATTCCATATATTCTAATTTATGTGCATGAGAAGGTCAGGAGAAAATCTACTTTCTCATGTGTATGTTTTGGCTCTGTCCTGAATTTCTGGACCTAACAGAATGCGGCATTGGCAACATTAATCTTAGTAAACTTAGATGTCTCAGTGTGGATCACCACATCTGAACTGGTCAGTTCTAGTATATGTTTGTTATCAACTATAATCCAGACGACTACATTTGTCCAGATGAATTACTGTACATGCATTTATGTCTCTTCACTGAAAATAAAGTGATTAGTTCTACTTTACAGAGGTATAAAATGAATATAAACAAATCCCACTCCAGGTTTTATGGATTGTATAAAACCAAGCTGATATTTTCTGACGCAAGCAAGCAATTGTATATTGTCAAGGAGAGTTGCCACCTTTGGAAATTCTGTGGTCTCTCACCCTAAACCTCAGGAACTCCTTCTTTGGACAAAACTGTACTGGAGTCTGTCACCTAATCTGGAGCAGGTGAACAGCCATGTCTAAAGCAAATAGCAAACTAGCTTTGATTGCTGTCCATCAGGACAGGAATTTTTAAGCTTTGAGAAAATTTCTGTACATTAAAAAAAAAAAAAACAAAACCAAAAACCAAAACCCACAACTTATCTCTTCTCCTCACTGATGAATTAGTTCCTGGGTTCTAAGAAACACAGAATGAAATGGTCTTTTAGTCACGAAGTGGAAAAGCACTCAGCAGAACAATGGAAAGAAAAGACGAACTCTATGTCTATTGCTATTGCCAACTTTGTGTGCAGCCTTGAGTAAGTAACTTATCCTCCTTACATCTTCAGTTACCCAGCTGATAAATGAGTAAATCCTAATGCAGCGAGTGCTGGGAAAAATGGTTATTAGCTTCTGAAAAGCACTTTCAAAGGGTCTGGTGCAGTATAAATGACAGATACTTATTTCAGACAAGAAAGCAACAGATATGACCTTTTTGTTTCAAGGATTTTATTAAAGGGAAACAGAATTGTTGCCAGTGTAAGTTATTTTCTAACACAGCAGCAACAGAGAGGTGAATACCTCTCTATTGTAGGTGAATACAGTAGATGTAAGGCAGCTACTTTTAAGCTGACACATTAAGAAGCTGAACTGGTTATATGAGATAGCTGAGGGAATGTGCTGACATTTATGCTGTACCTCAGGTTTATGCTATCATTATTCTACATGTCATGGAACATATACTGAGACACCATAGTATGTGACAGTACATATAAATTCTGACCAAAAGCTTTATGGACAAAAAAGAGATGTATTCTTAATGTTAGTATACTAGGATGAAATTCTCTATGGTGTGATGAAAGATGTGTCCACAGTGAATACATCTCAGCACAGAGCACATGGATTGAAAGAGGATTTTGGAATTCTTTCTCATGCTTTCACTGTGAAAGGATCGATTTCTTCCAAGCCTGAAATAATAGGCCTTAGCCTTATTAGAAGCTGCTAATTCAAAGGGTCTGAACTTCTGAATAACACTTTTAGAAAAATGTCATGAAAAATGAGATGCATTTCTGGTATATATGTTTTCAATAAAAAGGTATGAGTGGAGTGAGCAATACATTTATGTGAAAGAGGATGGAAATATATCACTTTTGATTGTTCAAGCCTTTCAGCATTCCCTTCTCTCTCCAACACTGTGACAGAGAATCTGGTTTGGATCCAGAGCGGGAAGAGGGGATTGAAAATTAGTAGAGAACATTACACTGACATGATTCTCCTCCCTTGTTTCATTGCTTTACCTGCAGTAGCAAAGGCACAACCTTAATGCTTATATAGCTGGCTGGAAACCATATTTTCACATTTCAAACAAGTCTCATATTCTGAAGGGGAAATCCAGTGTCAGGTAATTTCCTCCTCCCACCCCCAGGAGAAATATTATCCAGTTACCACATTCACACAGGTTATTCTGAGTGGGCTGAAACTGCATTTTCCAATGGGAAATCATTAGGTAATTTTTTTCTTTTCTAATTTGAATCAGGTTTTTTTTTTGTTTAGAAGCCTCTGAACAGTCATCATTATGGCAGGCCAAGACAACTTGTCTAGATGGTTCCTTACTCTACCAGTCAGGCTGTCTAAGGAAGCAGTGAGTATCTGCAGGAATGTAAGAAGCTGGAGCAAAACAAGCTATTCTTTAATTTTGATTTTTTTAAAAAAGTATAAAAAGATATATTCTGGTATATGTTGACTTTTGTTAATAAATCTATGTTTACCAAAATTTTTTGTTACAATTCCCAATGAGCTTTCAACAACAAAATGTCAGCAAGTGTTGCTGTTAATGCTTGAGAGTACTGATTACTGGTGATTTATGAAGAGCATAAGACTTTGATTATTTTCTGGGCTTGGCCAAACTGTGAAGTGACCTGGGCTTCTAGCAACGATTTCAGAGGCTTAGTCCTTTCTTAAGGCACTAGAACAGCAACATAGCAGCAAAACTAACATTCTTTTCCCAAAATGTCTCATGTATTAAAGGCAATTGGCCAGATCTGTCTCTAGCTACTTTTAACTGCTCAATTCTGAATGAATCTGGAAACACCAAAAAGATATCTGCACTTGATTTAGATACAGTGGGTTTGTAAATACAATTTTCTAGTGTCACCTGAGATATAAGCTATCAGAGATGTTCACGTATAGGTGGCAATTATGACACAGGACCTACAGGAGACCCAAGTCCCTGTGAAGTAGCAGCAAATAGACGTATCATATGACGTGTCTCTACTGACAGCTGAATCAAGCCCAGAGGCTGGTATTTATCTCCATATTAAACTGATTAATTTGTGGCACCTACAGATACATTTGTCTAAGCTTCATATGGCTCTTCCTAGGCAACAGAAACCTAGTCAATAGATGGCTACAAGTGTCCAGTGGCTCCTGGACAGGACTGCATGACCCATAAGGAAATGCCTATGTTAAATTCAGTTGCCTGTTTAGTGTTATTTTCTAAGAGTGTTTAGCCTGGCCTCCTAGCTCTAGAGAGGAGTAGGAGTGCCTTCTAAGTGCTATCATAGGTCCTGGTACACATGAAACTACTCCCACAAGATGTTTTGGACAGCCTAAATTGTCAAAAATGGTTGAACATCTGTGAAACCGGGTCCTCTGTACAGCTTGGTCAGCAGAGCAGCTCTCTAGATTCCAGGGACTTTATTAACTAGATTTCCAGTGAGCTCTACAATGAAGGTTAAACAGATGCAGACAGTCAACCACAGATGGAAACCCACACATCAGAAAACATAGTCTTTTCCCAAAAAACTTACCACCTAACCATCAAAGACAGCCAAAGATTGGTTAAATTATAAGAAAACCTGAGAAAATTTTTTTTTTTTCAAAAAAATTACTCTAGTGAATAATACATGATAGAAAATTAGCTTCAAAATCCTATATAAATTTTCTTGTGTTCATATGGAGACTAGTCAGACTTTTTGGCTGAGATTGGTTCAGAAATATTTTATTTATATGTAAAAATATAATGCCTAAAGTAAAACACTACTAGCAAGGCTATCTGTTCAACTGCAATTCATATATCTGTATGTTTGCACTACAGCAGTCTTTAAATTCACCATCATTTATTTTTTTTCAGAGAACATCTGCTTGATAACACACAGGATGGATAAATGCTGTGATTTGTGTTACCTTCCCAACTTGAACCCTATCTTTTAAATCCTAGCTTTTGAATACATAATCTAGAACTTGTAGCTCTTTTTTCTGTATAATTTCCTATAGTAATTGAAAAGAAATCTGAGCAAGAAAAACTCGTTAATATAAAAACACACTATCAATTCCAGTTCTTTGGCAGTATTAGGAACCTTTGGCTAAACCTGTGTTAGTGAACAAATTAAGGCCAGGGTACTGGCACCCATACTGATTAATTTTTAGTGTGTTCTCCACTGGTTTTGCCCTGGGGTAATTAGTAGCTTCCTAAACAATGCCCAGGCTCAACTAGGGAAAAAGCACAGAAGTGTCCCACTGAGCAAATTTAACACAATCACTCTGGTCTTGGAGAAGGACTGCAGGGAAGTTTAAGTATGTGATGTGAGCTATACCATTTGAGCAGATCTCCAAAAGGTCCCTGGTTTGTTTTACAGTGCTACTAACTAATCATAGACTGTTACTGCTCTTTGCATTAGACATTAGTCAGAGCTGAAACAATTTACTATCCTGGATTCAGTTCCCAGTTCTGGTAAGGAGTAGTAAGAAGTTCTTGCACCCCGTTGTGTCCTAAACCTTAATTCTCTTATTTTGTCCTCTCAGGGCACTTTCAGCTAATACAATTCATGAAACTGAGAAAACTAAATACAAAATTCAGTGGACAGTTAGTGAACCAAAATTATGTCTTTTTATACTTCATTCAGTAAGGAACTAAATATTTCATAGCCTGTGGTTCTCATCCACAGCCACACATAATTCTTACATTAACAAAAGGACAGGAACACATCTTAAGGCTTTAAAATAAATTCTGTTCACTGACATGATTAGTATCTAGCTGCAAGGCTTTGTAAAACTAAACATCTGTACTAAATTTTCTTATTGAGCAATGAACAGCAGAAAACATATAAAGCATATTCTAGGTGATAAATGTTAAAATACCTGTGGTTCTTAATCCCACACCCTTAATTAAATAAAATAAAATAAAGAAAATTCAATTAAGGCTGTACTTTTATTATTGTCATGTATTTTATAGAGGTCCCTTGTCCTTTCCTGTGCTTAGATCTTTAAAACAGTCGTAACAACAGCTGTTCCTGGCTACAGAAGGTGCCTGCAGTGTTTAAAACCAAGCATATGTTTCTAATTGTATTGTCTCACCTGAGTCCAGTTCCTCACAACTTGAGTTGTCATGAAGGTCTGGGTTTATGTGCACATCTACTGCTGAAATGGCCTATGAATCCTCTGTTGGATATACACCAGCATAGTCATAAAATCTCGGCAGTTTGAGGATTCAGCCTCCCTGTTTAGTATCTAAGAAATGCTCTGAGAGGTGAGAAAGAAGTTTGCCTCCTTCCCTTCTGCCTAGCCTAGTCTGTGCCAAATCACTTATATTAGATCTGGCCAAGAATCACTTTGCACCACCCGGTTCTTTGCTATTATAAATCACAATGGTTGAAGATTCTCTGTGACAACAGATTCCCACATATTTTTGTGTCTGACTATTCAATAGAACCCATTTTCCTGATGCTAAAGAGATACCAGTTATTTCTAGTATTGCCAGTACAAAAAGGCTGTTGTACATAGAAGCTAACATCTGGCTAGATCATCTTTTGTAGATTCAGAAGGGGTTATTTGAAACAGAATAGCTCTTTTCAGAACTTTAGACACCAAATCTTATTCATCAGTGAGCTCTCCATCTCCCCCTCATTCTGTTTTTCCTCTGCCTTTTCAGAGATCTGTTGAAATGTTGCTGTTTCCCCACACTTTTAATACTGGGATGGGTGGACACTAATTTCTTGAGGTTCTGTATGTTTCTGCAGTTTCTGACTTCTCTCATCTAAAAGTAATAAAAGATCCTGTCCATTTTCAGTGTGTTAACACACTTTTTGGTCTTCACATCTATAACGCTGTTACATTAACTACCACAAAGAATAAACATAGAAAACTTACCAGCATTTATGGCCTTCTGCTCCTTTGTGCACGCAGATAGAGATTAGGTGGGACAAACACCTGCCTCATGCCTTGTGGATGCACACATGCGGCAGAAGAAGAGCATTCCCAGAAACATTTCATTTTAACAGAAAGAAAGGGCACTTTAGCTCTGATACACTTAATTTAACTTTACTTAACTGAGTTAGAGGTATAGCCACCTTAAACTGCTAAACAGCAGAAGAAATGAGGCTGGCATCTCCAGAAAGTAACTGAGGTCCTAGGTGGATTGAATCACTCTTCTAACAGTATCTGTATCTGTCTGCTGAATGAAGAAGGGGTCTAGAGGACCTGCACTTCCAGGTGAGGTGTCTGATGTTTCAAAAGTGAGGTGACATGGTTCCAGGAGCTCTGTGCAGTCATTACCCTCATCAGAAATTGTATGATTGCAGAGATATCAGGTTATCTTCTGTAATGAGGAGCTGGGCTCCTTTTAGTCAATAACTGCTGAATTTTGTAGTAGATCAGCAAAGGTATTTTGGATAACAGGTGGGAAAAATTTACTTAGGTATTTAATGAAATCCCCTTTTGCTTTAATGCAAGGAGCAACCGATTTATTAACTCCTTTAGTCTCAAGTATGCACAGAGAATTCAAAACAGAGAAAAGAAAACTAGGACCCTTTATGATATTTCTGGAGATTTTTCTTCCAGGCCACAACAGAAGTCTTTTAAGGGCCATATTCCTGTGGGCTTCCCTCTACTAAAGTAAAAAGTTTACTAGCACAGACTCAGACCTTTCTGTGCTAGGTAGTGTGTGGCTGGGAATGTTCTCAGTTCTGTATCATCTGCTAGCGTATATAAACCTTGTGAGCATTCATATGTATAGTTACACATACACAAGCACCCTACAGTGCATTCATATGTACTTGAGATGAAAAAAACCCCTATTATTCCATCCGGCACAATTACCTAATTTTCTCAGCTTGTTGAAGGAAGCATTCTAGAAAACCTTGCTGTTCCCTCCCAATTGCCCTTTATATTTCTCTTCAGGAGTTGAGGACGGATGAGAATGGTGACTTCTAGTAGGGGAAGAATATGGCAAAATAATTATTCCTATTCTTTTTAAAAGTATTCTAAAAATATGTGGCACTTGAGCTTCTTTTGTGCTCTTTAATCCACAACAACCATAATTATACTTGCATATATTTGTCTTGTCCAGAGGTAGTGGCAATAACAACTGTTGTAAGAGCTGCTCAGAAAAACAGTTTCTGATCTTTGTCAAGATCATTCTAAGAATATTTTATACCTTTTCTGATTTGATAAAGCAGGAATTTTAATAACCCTTTTTTTTTTTCTTTATTGAAGACCAAGATTTTAAATAATTTGTGGCTCTGAAGAATTCACATTTTAGAATATCACAGCCTGGAATTAATCCATCTAACATCAGCATGTAATTGGAGTATCTAAATTGCCAGCACAGCCCTTTGAGGCTCTGCATATGGAGTCTCAGCTAGGGAAAGAGAGGCATTTCTGAGAGGATGAGCCAACTCTTGCATGGGATGAATCATCTTACACATATTTCTTCTGCATTGATTCCACAATGAACCAAAGGCAACTGTGTTATTATAGGTACCTCAGGTAGGTCCCTAAAGTTAAATGAGATTAATCTAGGCTCAAGTAATTGCAAAAAATGCTAGTGAAAATCTAATTCCACATTCTTAAGAGAAAACACCGTGTTTGAAAGTCAGAACTGATGGGAGATACGCTGCAAAGACCCATATCTTTCATCATATAGTACAGAACAGTGGATGGAATTTATTAACATGCTATAATAAGTTTGAGATGCTCCAGGCTAACTGACAAAGCAGCAAACAAGATGCAATGTTACAAGCAATAAAAGTTCATCTCAAAAAGACAAAGGTGCTGCAGGGGATATACACTGCGAGAAAGAGAGGGATAAGCTTTGTCTTTGATGGAGAACAAACTGAACAACCCAGTGGATTTAGGAGCAAATGTTGTCAGACAAGTACATTTTTCGCAGCTTAAGACAGTTACAACTGAAGTCAGTGCATCTGCTGGTCAGGCATACAAAGGAGATAAACATGGGAGGTATACAATGAATAAAGTAATGATAATAACAGGAGGGCTTACTACCCCATAGATACCTGTTGATTTCTTTGATAGCAATGTGAAGAAATGTAAATAAATTATACAGAAGAAACATCCTGCCTGCACATATACCCTGATGGACACCAAACTGGTTCCAGGAAAGAGATTTTGAAATTACTGTGGACAGTTCATCATCTCACTGCTCGACAGAGTTACAAACACACATCTGGTGCTGAAATGGTGATGAAAGATATAGCAAAATGGGACAAAAATAACAATCTGCCTCTGTGAAAATCCATTTTGCATCCACATCCTGAATGTTGTGCGGATTATTTTGGTCCCCCATATGAAGAAAATATAGCAGAACTAAGAACAACACAGAGAAGGAAGAAATGGATAATTGGAGATATGAAACTGTTTCTGTACAAGTACTAAACACATTAGGACTTATGAGGTGGATAACAGATAAAACAGGATTGTTATGAAAAGAAGTGTATAAAATCATGAGTGTCTTAAAAAGGAGAAGAACTAAGAGACCTAAAATGAAAAGGAAATGTACATAAATTAATCTGTGAAGTTCCTTCTACAGGATATGGTGAAGGCCAAATTGTAAAAAGCTCTTTAAAAGCGAAGATGTTATAAATTATTAGACAGCAAGTGCAGTACTCCTGAAGATGACTATAACCCTTATCACTACCTAACACTCAAATTAGAGCTGAGAATACATGTGGAGAAGTGCACTTTTCCTACTCTTTTGCTCTTTCCCCAAGCACGTGCTGCTGGATGCTCTGGTGTGATATCCAAGAATGGTTACAGCCGCAATCAGAGTGGAGAGAGGGTAAGAAGCCTTGCAGTCAGAAAGCCACACATAGTACGTGATTACATGTCATGATTCAAAGCCTGTAAACACCACAGGTGTTACAGGACCTCAACCTTTTTGTTCCTGTGAGTACATCTCAATCTAAAAAGCAAAATAAATTCTTGCCCTTGTTCTTGAGAGAAAGACTTTCTAAAAATCACTCAACAAAACTCTGTGATGTTGAAACTGGTGGCCTCTGGAAAGCATCCTCAACTCCAGATATTTGAGCAAAGGACTACAAGAAAGAATTTTAAAAATTTAGGGCCAAGTGAAAACTTGAACATAAATGCCACTGAGCATGTAAAATTAATTAAGATACAAAGATAAAAGCTAAGACACCAAATGAGATTTTTGTCTAACAGTAGCACTGCACTGGTTTATGTCTAGTTGACAGCAAGTTAGTTGGCCATGGACAACTGTCCAGTCTTTGTTTCCCCCAAGAAATAATATTTTTAGTAGAAAGACATGGAGAACAAAAAACTAGGTAAAGAAATGTCAAACTAAGTCCTCCACAGGAAAATGCTGTGTACAAAAAAGGTATAAAACCTCTGGTTTTATGAAAAATAACATCCAGTCTTACAGCTGGTTGCACACACTCAGAAAGACTGTCCCTGTGAAGCCAAACTAACTTCACTTGTTTACAGAATCAAGATTTAACATGTTATCATCTCCATCACACACCACCCTTAGCTGCAGAAAGACTTGTTTGCCCTAAAGGCAATGATGAAATGTGAATATTGTATTCTTAGTTCTGCTGATGCTCTGTTTAATGATGAAAAACAAACCAAAAATGGTAGCTTGTTTTTGCTACAGTAACAATAGAAACTTATGGGCATTATGATAAACACCAATTTTTTTGGACCTATGGTATGAGTTTCTTTCCAGCAAAACAATACAAGCAAGCCATGACATAATTTATTGAAATTGTTTAAAGAATATATTTCCGGTCTCTCTGTCTGTGCAGCACATTCTTATCTAGTAAACTACGTAGATGAAGAGTAAAGCAAAATGAATGTAGCCTTCATGTAAAAAGTCTAACAACAAAGCCATCTAATAACAGAATACAATGCTTCTTTTAGGTAGTGTTCTTTATACAAAGCCTTGGACAAGGCTTTGAAATCCATTGTTCTCTGAAGTTGAGCTATTGTGAAATATGAATCTCCTCAAACTTACTTTTTTCCAAAATAATACAACTAATATGTTTTGATTCATATTTATTTTTTAAACATGACATCTGTTGTAGAACATAATTTTGAATAGGGAGATAGGGGTCAAATCTCTAAAAGGAAGGATGCACTGAATGATAAGCTATTTAGCACTTTCCTACATCTAAGCAGCTTTTATTACCTTTCTCTTAAAAACTATGTTAAAGTGTATCAATAATCTGCTAGGTATAATTCATATTGGTACAAATAAATTAAAAAAAATACAAATAATAAATACAAATTCTGACAGTTCTGAATTATTAGAGTTGTTCCATTAATGCTAAAACTTTGATCATCAGTTCAAGAAAAGAATCAAAACAACTCAACAGTTCCGTCTCTTTCAAAGAGGAATCACAATTAAAAAGAGCAATTTTATAAAATGGTGTCATTCTAGCTAATAAATCAGTACTCTGGATTTAGTCAGGGACTTCGTCTTCTACTCATGGAGTACCCAGTTTTACAATTCATGTCACTGGAGAGTCACCATGGTTGCTGAAGAGCAAAATTTTCCGGTTCCCTCATTATCAGTAAATTGTTTCATAAGACAATGATGTTTCCATAAAATCTGAGCAGATACAGGTGTTTACTTATCCACATACCACCACCAAGGAATTTAAATTCATATCCATTAACAGAACCAAAGTTGCAGGGTGAGCAATTAGAGCTAGAACTCTTCCGTTTATTTCAGCTTCCGTAGGCTGCAGGAGGGCTTTGCCCACAAGCAAGTGAGGCTTTAAGTTGAAAGGCCTCCAAACTGTGAACCTTTGTGATTTCCCATTCCCCTCTTTCAGGACACCCCAGAGGCACTATTGTTAAGCAGAACATTAATTTTGCATGGTTCTTGCAGAAGGCAAATTGTGGCAGGACTGTAATGCATGCAGCTTGCACGTTTGAAGGAAAGAGATAAGGGACATCTGGGTACATGTGCTTTGTTTCTGTATTGTCTTCTGGGATTCAAATCACCCATGGAGGGACAATCCTTGCTTCTCCGGTAATGACTTCGGCATAATCATATTGGTTTAAAAGCCCCAGAAATTTTCTGTCCTGTGGACCATTTGAAATATAGCTCTAAATTCTGCTTGTATATTCTTTACTATACAATCTGTACAGTCAGAAGAAAATTTTATCTTTGGATTCTAAACAAACTTTGAAGACAGGGAGTTCCAAAGAAACTTCCACTACGTTTACCTTGTCTCCTACATTCCCTGAAGGACATTTAAAAAAGAAAAACAAATTCTTAGTGCTAATTCATTTATAGATGTTTTCTAAAATTAAAATTAGGTTTTAAAAAGGGATTTTTTTATTTATACATCTTGAGCTTTTATTATTTTGTAGAGACTTTTTTTCTAGTGTTGATTGGTCCAAGTCACCAGAAGGTGTGGTTGCAAATAATTTGGTGTTATTTGATATAATTTGTAAACACAAAATAAGATTAACAAAGTATTTATCAGGTATTATTCAATTTCATGTAGACCTTGAAATAATCCCTTTGATGGAAAAAAATCCAAAAGTAGTGGCATAAATTACCCACCCCAAGTAATTCAGCCAGGCCTAACAAATGCAGTACAGTAAATAGATGTTTGCATATTGCACAAAGGGATAATTTTAAATCCTTTATCACTTTGTTCACCTCTCCTGTCCTTCTTCATCCTCTTTGCAATTCCAATAAGGCTGCAACATCACTGCAACATAAAGAGCATTAGTGATTCTATTTAAAAGGTGCCAACCCTGTTGATCATCTGCCTACCCAGTTGTCAGCATGGGAGTATACTTTATTTATATTCTGAAAAGGATATTGGAACTATTTTGGTGAGTTAGTGCTTTCCTCCAAGTCTGTACTTCAAAACAAAACCAAACTATTGCTGGAGTCTTATATTAATATAATAATTTTCTTTTTTTGAATGAACAGATTATTACTTGGGACTTCTGTGAAGGTTATCAATTTTGGCTTCTCATCACAACTTACTGTGAAGCAGTGAAAAAAAATCAACCAACCATCCAACCAACCAAATTGCCAAAGCAAAAGAATCCCTAAACTTGCTTGGTTTGAAGCATAATGTATAACATAGTGGGATAACACTAAGAGCCACACAGACCTTCCTCATGCCACCTCCACTGCATTTTTTGGTTTCATTTCTACACAAACAACATCTCTGTGCTATGGCTGTGCCCTATGCCTAGTGCTAGTACTTCATCCCAGTCCTTTCCTGCTCACATCTATCCTGGCAGACAGGACCTGGTGTCTGCAGGGATTCCTGTGTAAACTGTGGGCTCTGAAGAGGGGGATTACTTGGAGTTGCAAATAAGCCCCTGTTACTAAACCCACCAGTGTGCTCTGTTCACTTACAGTGTGCTTACCCCGTAACATTTTATGTATTATCCTAAAGAGAAGGACCTGGAGTTTTCAGTTTTAGAAAAAAAAAGAATTCAAATCCTTTCAACTGACTATCATTTGTGAAAATAGGAGTTGGAATACAGGTGATATGATAGATTAGGTATATGCCCTCTTTTCTATTTACCACCATGAAAACAGCAGTTAAGTCTCAGTTTTGTCAACAGGAACACAATTTGTCAAAGGTTACATGACCCAGATCTCATAATTCCCAGTGCTGGGCTAAGCTCTGTTTCCTACCTTTCCAGATGATTAATGGGTTCAGTTTGCTGTACTTCGTCTCTTTACTACATGAGAAGGAGAAGTATTCCAGAAGAGAGGTGCTTTCTTACAGTCTGGTAAATCCCAGAAGGTATTAAAAATGAGGCAGAATTACTCAGAACCATTTCAAAATAGTTTCTGAGATGTTCAAGCAGTTGAAACATATCATCAAGTTACAAAATAATCTCACAAAACATACAGTAGGTCACTGTCTCATGAAGAACTTGTTATACTCTTCATTTGTAAGAAACTGAAAGGGAAGAATGCCAAAAGATTTCTAATCTATGACTGAATCTGAAAAAGTTAATTAAATCTATAGATCTGTGCTTACAATTCAACACAGAACTTCTTGGGTTTATCTTCAAGTTATAGTGCTTACTAAATGAGGACTAAAAAATTAAATGAAAAATCTCCCCAACACCACATTCTTGCTCTTTTAGAAAACTTAGGTATTATCAGAAAATGTGAAGACTCCTCTGTTACAGAGCAGGGCTACTCATGCCTGACGCATTACCTTTTCATTTCTCTGCCGCACAACACAGCAATGCAGTCTTCTGCCCTCATTACATCTGTAACACTAACAACTGCACACTTGCACATTTGTTAATAGTAAATAGTAAACTTCTTTGTGTTTCCAGCATATCCTTGCTGACACCCTGTTTTCTTTGCTCGATGCTCCACTTGCTGTTGACTCTTAGTGAGAGGGACAGAACTGAAAGCTCTGGCACTTCAGCGCGTGAAACAAGGCAGAGGCTGGTGAAGTACAGTTTCTTATACTGTGAGAAATTATCAGTATATCAGCTTTGGGAAGGCTTTCAGAACTCTCATTCACAATACCATCTAAATGATTTCTGAACTGAAGCTAAATCCTGAGAAAATAACCATGCATAACCATGCTATGAGTGCTTTCTGGGCCTTATTGAAGAACCATCTGAATAAAGTTACAGACTCACTGGCAAGCTATACAGAGTAATCCATGTGATGAAACTAAACGAGATTGTGTGTCAGATTAAGAATTATATAAACTAGCTTTTGCTTTCAGTGCTACATGCAATTTTTAGCAGACATAAGGAAACAAAGCTGTTACCCAGAAATATTAATAAATACAATTTAATTTTCATTAGTTTATAATGAAGTCTGTTGTAGACACTATTTTGGAAGAAAAAGTTGTCATAGTTATTTCCAGGCTGACTCCACATAAAGTCAATTTTCTCTTTCATTTTTCTCTGCAAATTAAAATCATGTTTTTTTCAATTTCACATGTTAAATTTCATACACTAAATGAAATGGGATGAAGACAAAATTCAGGAAGAACCTGGACAGCTTTGTGGAAACATCAAGACTTCCCGCAGCCCCAAGATCTATATAACACATGGCACGTTTTTGCCTGGATTTCAGTCAGCATTAAGCCTGCGCAATTCTGAATTTACTTCTTAGCCACTTATTGGGATCAAATGCATTTCTCTGGTGCACAAATGAGGAGATTCATTCAGGTAAGTAAAAAAGGGTTTTATCAGACTACTCCTAAGATTTTGCTACATCTAAGGGATTTAAAAAATTTGCTATTTCAATTTTCCTGGAGTCATGAGGTGGAAGATTTATAATGTCCAAATCCTTTCAGAATCTAAGGTGTCTTTTCTAATAGGAATGCACAAAGGTCTTTTAATAATTTCTGACAAAAGTAGTATTGTCCTACAAATAGTAGCAGTTTCACTTCTCAATAGGCAAGCATATGTTTATATCTCTGTGCTTGCATTAAATGACATAATCTATTCAACCTCAACATGGAAATAACTATGCATGTATTAATTACCAGCTACGTTAACACAGTTTTTCAGATCTGTGCTAACAAATCACTTGGATTTCATAACATTGTAGAATACAGAACTCAGCAAAACCTTGAGAGGTCATCTAGTTCAACTGCTTGACCACAGCAGGAACAATTGCCTTCAAACCATTCTTGAAAGAACCTTGCATAACCTATTCTTTAATAACAAGACAAGAGAAAACCCTCCACAGACATTCCCTGTGCTCCCCATGGATGTTTACTATGCTTCTCCCTGGGCAATCTATTCCAGGTTCTAATTATCCTTATAGTGTAGGCTGTATGTTTCCTAATGCCCAACCCAAACCTAACCTACCATTATTTCTGATTATTCCTTTTATCTTTGAAACAACCTTTTGCTTTTTGAAGACTTATTCCACCTCTTAGTGTTTTGTGGCTTGAACAAACTTAGTCTATTCTGGTATTTTCTCATGTTTGCAAGAGAAATGAGATCACACACACGACACATGGAAGACTGAATCTTGCAGGGCTTTTAGTATCTCCATAAGGATAAGAACTCCAACTTGATTGGATGTGAATACAATTTCAGGTTGCAATTCAGTATTTTTGAAGTGGACCTCATTAACACAAAGGGCTAGTTCCTTAGTCTTACATGGTTTTCATGATTTATTTTTTTTTCTTTTTCTTGCAGACTTGTGGAAAATGGACCTATGTGCATCACTTAGTAGTAAAGGCATGGTAAGACAAAGACATCTGTCTGATCACAACACTGCTGTGCAGGAAGGGTATACACGAGTAACATTACTTTCATATATTTCTTTCTTTCAGATCCTTTGCTAAAAGGAACAATCTTACTATGTCTCGACAGTCATCATTCCACCTAGAAAATCAAATGCTAAAATAATATAAATTAAGTTAGACAACTGATGCAGCATTTTTTATGTTCTGAACCAGATTCCAATATAATTTTTCACAGTTTTCACACTTCATTTAAGTCAATCCAAAATATATCAGTCACTACAGAAATCCCACATCTTTTCATTGTTAAGTGAGCTTCTCCTGGCACGTGAATCTTTACAGCCAAAGAATAAATAGAAATAATTTTAAATCAAAACACTATGTAATATGTTGTAGGTGCCTTGTGAGAAAAAGCATGTTTTAAAAGTAATTCAGCCAGTGGTTTTGAATTAATTTATATTTTTAAAAAGTATTTCTTCTTTCTCCATGTAAAGCCTTTCATCCCAACTCTTTCATCTTAACTTCCTGTTGCTAGCAGATATTCTGCAGTAGGGCATGGGGAGTCTGGCTGCATTTAACCTACCAAACAATGCATTTTCTTATCCTAATGAAAAATAATGCGTCTTCAAAAAAAACCCCAAACTGAGTAAATATGAAAGACAGCGGGTATGGTGCATACCTCTTCTTTTTTTTTTTTTTTACATTTTAACATTTTTCCATTTAAAACTTACGTGTTTTCTAATCCTTTCATCCAGGTTCTCTAGTCTACAGAGACGGGCAGCTCCAACAGGTGACTAACCCCCTCATACAACAAGTATTTAAAACAGATGGATTGAATCATTGTTTAAAAGTATATATCTCTCCAGCAGATACAAAGAGAACCCATGTGGTTTATCTGAACTTGAGGATATACCTTTCAGAAGACATAGTTGAAGGCCTTGCATCATGCCTTTCATATCACTGCTCTTCAATGCCTTTGTTCCTCTACTTTCTTTGTTCCCATTCCTGAAATTTACTTTACCATCTTCCCAGAAACTGCACTTCCACCAAGATGTGCGAAGCAGAGTGGTATATTCCTTAAGTGTATCTCAGTGAATATTGTTATTGTAATATAACTTCTATTGTATCTTCTAGTTTTCTTGAATATTTTGCTCATGTTCTTGAAATTTAAATATGACTCCAGCATCACAGAAATTTCCAGATGCCACTTACAACCTGATTCTCACCTTGGCATAAGACCTTGATTTTCACCATCAGAATTCCAAGACAATATTCCCCCACTCTTCCCTACTGTTTTTCATGGTTTGGGTTTGAAAACTTTTGATAAGACCCAGGCCTTTCACACCATGCTATTTCTGCCTTACAACAATGATGTACGCAGAATACAAACTCCAGGAAGTGCTACTTGATGAAAAGAGAATTAGTTTCAAATTAATTACATGTGCAATGAAGGTAGATGATTCTACTTCATGACTAAGCACTGTAATCCCCTTCATATTCTTGTGGCTTCTCCTTAGGTTAAATTCTGTAACAGTAAATGTTCATTGAGGTAAATGAAAGTTTTCAGATGTTGGATGGTGATTTCTACCTCACTGATCATTCAAAAATCTCCTTGTTCAGATTATAACAGGAAACTAAAATGTGTGTGCAGAATATTCAACTGAAAAGAAAGAAGAGGATAGAAATAAGAAAGGCAAGAGAACTGAGTATGCACCAGACTTCTTTCTAGTGCAGGAAAACTTAGATAATTATGTTATTACTGTAGTACAAGGTCTTGACTGAGCCTGAATACAAAGGTTGGTGGCTAATAAAGTTCTAAACCCTGCCTCTGCCCAAACCATCAATATTTCCCTTCATCTACTTCTGAAGAGGGACACAGTTTATGGGCTCCCCTTGAGCAACTCCAGGATTCCTGCTCTGCTGCTTATCACTGCTTTTTGACACCCTTGTTTCCTTACCTCCTTTGTTCCCACCCCTTTTGCATCCCCTAAAAAGGTGTAACTCCTCCAAGAGGTTTGAAGCAGATTGTTATGTTCCTTAAAAGTGTCTCAGATGACCTAATATGTTTGAAAGAAGTTACTGATGATATAAATATAAACTATATTAAACTAAGTATATTTGCTAAGTGTGCAGAGGAGAAACTGGGTATAGACACCCAGCAGCCAAAGGTAAGTAGCTGAGATTGATTTACTGAAGGATCTCAGGTATGGTGACTGTCCTTTGTTTCAGGGACAAGACACAGATTTTCTAAACTAGGACCTGCAAAGCTAAACTTACTCCTTGATTTGATCTTCCTTGGTCCCATCTAACAGGTGAAAAAAAGGGTGGATGCAAATTCTTGCATGCTGTCAGAAAATTAACTTAGTTTTGCCACTCACAGGTGAGTTCTTCAAATTGCAAACACTATAAATTAATGTGATCATTTTAGAACATGCAGTTTTGGGGATTTTTGGGAGAGGCATCTCTTCTGAATTGAGCCTGAGCATAGGTAGGAATAGAAACTGAGCCACCAAGCACTGGGGAATCCTGGACAAGGTAAGATCATTGCTCAGAGGGCAGGAAACTTTCGCAGTCAAGCAGCGATACACTTTGGGTGAGATTCTTTGGCTTAAACATAGATTCTTCTTGTCATTTTTGGTCCCCTAAAGCATCTCAGCTGTTTGTCAGCTGCCATTCCAGAAGACTTAAATGGATAACAGATCCTTTATCATATCTGTTGTCTTTGTGCACACATATTGGATACCACAAGGTATATAAGATGACATAATAAACCTCTTCTGACACACGCCTAGCAAATACAGCTCAACTTGCAGTAAGGAGAACAATTAATTTGCATGACAGTTTTGGTCATGGGTGTTTTCTTTACTGACAGACATGATATTCCAGTAAGACCTTTGAGGCATAACTGTGTTTCAAGTTGGCTCATTTCCTTCATAATATCAGCCTCACTGTTTCTGCTCCTGAAATGCGCATACAAATTTTGCTGTATTAGGTTTGCATGCCAAGTTGTTGGCAGCAGAGAACTACAGTGGTGGCATCTGTCAGAATGTGCTAGAAGCTTTCCCTATGTCTGATAGAGCCAATGCCAGTCGGCTCCAAGATGGACCTGCCACTAGCCAAGGCAGAACACATCAGCAACGGTGGTAGCGCCTCTGGGATAACATATTTAAGAAGGGAAAAAAACCTCAGGAATGCCAGCAACAGTCATAAAGGAGAGGAGTGGGAACCCATGAGAGAAACAACCCTGCAGAAAACAAGGTCAGTGAAGAAGGAGGGGCAGGAGGTGCTCCAGGTGCCAGAGCAGAGATTCCCCTGCAGCCCATGGTGAAGACCATGGTGAGGCAGGCTGTCTCCCTGCAGCCCATGGAACTTAACAGTGGAGCAGATATCCACCTGCAGCCCATGGAGGACCCCACACCAGAGAAGGTGGATGCCCAAAGGAGGCTGTAACCCTGTGGGAAGCCCACTCTGGAGCAGGCTCCTGCAGGACCTGTGAACCTGTGGAGAGAGGAGCCCATGCTAGAGCAGGTTTCCTGGCAGGGCTTGTGACCCCATGGGGGACCCACGGTGGAGGAGTTTGTGAAGAAGCCTGTGGGAAGGACTCACATTGGAGAAGTTAATGGAGGACTGTCTTCCATGGGAGGGACCCCATACTGGAGCAAGGGAAGAGTGTGAGGAGTCTTCTCCTGAGGAGGAAGGAGAGGCAGAGACAACATGTGATGAACTGACCACAACCCCCATACCCCATCCCCCTGTGCCAGTGGAGGGGAAGAGGTAGAGAAAATTGGGAGCAAAGGTAAGCCTGGGAAGAAGGGAGGGGTGGGGGGAAGATGCTTTTAAGATTTTGTTTTAATTCTTATTACCCTACACGGTTTTGATTGTTAATAAATTAAATTAATTTCCTCAAGTTGAGTCTGTTGTACCTGTGATGTTAACTGCTGAATGATCTCTCCCTGTCCTTATCTTGACCCATGAGCCTTTTGTTATATTTTTCTCTCCCCCTGTCTAGTTGTTAGGCGGAGTGATAGAGTGGCTTTGATGGGCACCTGGCGTCCAGCCAGGGTCAATCCACCACATCTGCAAAAATAAGACATTCACATACAACACAACACACAAGATTAATCACTTCCACCCTTTTCTACCAGTTAGTTCACCTCACAAAAACAACACCTGTGAAGTGACTTTCCATAGCATTTCTGAATATGCCGGGAAGCCAGCTTGATGCTTTCTCAGCATTTAGCTAAAATTTTTGTGGGCTGCAACTGAATGTTTTCCAATTCTGTCCATAACTAAATAAAATAACCACTGCACTTGCAGCAGTTTTTGCTTCAGGAAGAGCTCTGAAATACCACAGTAACGTCAGCTCATATAACTAACTGGCAAGGTTTTAAGCAAGGGCATGACTATCCTGTTTTCAGAAGTTATGCCTGTTAATAAGGACCTTGCTGACAATATTTTTTACTTCAAGTGTTCTTACTGCCAACATACTGTTTGGACTAGACTGAAAATTATTACTATTTTTAATAAACAAACTGGCAGCAGGAAACCTACAGTGAAATCCTTACCATATAGAAAAATATTTGTTGACTGGCAGAGTACCAGTCCTAATGCCACTTTTGTCTTGCCAGCAATCACTCTGGCTTCTTTTCCAGTTTCCTCTCTAGCCTCAAGTGCAAAGTGAACTTTGAAAAGAGCAAAATGTCAGATAAAGTGAGGAAGGTTCACCAGGACTCCTTGAGCTCTGTGAAACAATTTTCATGCAGCCATCTGAGATGCAGCTTCTATCTTACATCAGTTCTGAGCCATCTTGGGAGGGAAGGCAGAGATTTCCCCCTCCCCACCCCAGCAAAGCTCAGGGTGACTTTGTGCTGTGAACTGTTATTACAATTTTAATCTCCAGATCAGATGCTCAAAACCTACAGAAAAACAGTAACATGTACATTGCTTAGAAGAACTGATAAGGAAATTAAAGTGTAGTCAGGTGGAATTTAAGGAATTGAAAGGGAATCTTTGCTGTTGCACTTTTTCTTTACAAATAATTGCATAAAATAATGATGAAAAATGCATAAGATGCGTCAAGGTGTTTCTCAACACCCACTGCACTAGTTCATTTAAAATATTTCCCATCACTTGGGAAGAGCTGAAATTGCAGCAGTGGCTATTAATAGTTCCAAAGGGGATCTGAAATAATTTGTCACTGGCAGGTGTTTGAAGTCCATAGCAACTTTTTTTCTCCTTCTACACCTTCTTTGAGTAAATGAGATGAAATAGCATGTGTCATCCTCCATTTCAAGAACTGGAGAACTGCCACTCAACTACTTCTAAGGGCAGAAGACACAGGAGATATTTATGCACAATAAAGCAGTATGGAATGCTAAGATCACAGTAAAATTCTTCTAAAATCACAGTAGAAAAATGCATCATGCCACTTTTGAAAGCACCTGCTCACTGAGTCACACAGCACCTGGGGTCCCAGTAGTGTAATATTTATATTTACTTTTTGAATAAACCCTTCATATTATAACATTGCCATAATACCCATAATAAGTAGCTTTGTGTCAAGAAAAGGCTAACTGGTAATTCTGGAGTAGAGTACAGAACATATTTAGCAGTTAGGTGTAAATCAGAACATAGGGGGATAGATTGATAGGAATTATAATGGCAATTGACATGAAGAGACAAACTGAGCAGCAGAACAAGGAAGCCTGTCATCTTCTGCTAGCTATTATGATCAGATTCTATGTATTTTCCTGCTGTGTATCCATAAGCAATAATATTCATAACCATTATGTGCTATCAAAACAAGTCTTAGTATTAGTGAATTATTTCCTTCTGTAATATTTTCATATTAAAAATGAGCTACAATCTGCAACAAACAAAATAAACACAAGTCTCCTGCAAAAGTTATGCTGTCTTCTGAGTCTTACAAATATTCAGCCATGTGATGTTGGTTGCTGTGGACTGAAGAGAGTTAAGTTCCCCAAGATTTAGTTCATGAATATTTGAGAGATAGCACTCTATTTATTACTTTAATACATTCTTTGCCTTGTTATAGCAGGTTTTTCACTATTCAGACTCATAATATGAAATAGTGATGCTTGGTTTCATTGAAACATGTTTTATTGCTGATTTAGAGCTGTCAAATGACTATCAACATATTACATATTCATTTGTAACCATGAAACAACTTGCAAATTGTATTTTATGTCCTCGATTTTATAAGGCAACATCCTAGATTCGTTTGCAGTTAAAGTGGAGAAAGACTTCTGGCTCAAGAATTCAGAGTTTATGAAAGCTCTACTTCAGTCCACAGGTATTTCATCTACCTTTAAAGCTTCTTGGGTCAAGATATTGTTATTTATTTCTATTAATAAATATCTTGCCCAACAGAGACTATTTTAGAGTGATAACAAACTCTGGTACTGGGTTTGAACTATTATAACAATTATATCCCCTAAAAGATTCTAGTTGCATTAATATTATTATTTTTATTTTTATTGCTATTGCTGCTGCATTACTTTATTTTGTATTGTTGTTGTAGTCCAATCTTGTTTAAAATTTGAATTTATTACTTTTAAGTACCAATTAACCTAATGAGAGAGTGAGAAAGTGTAAAAAATTCTAAGGAAGAAATTAAGAAATATTCTTTAATTACTAACACATATTAGCAATGGAAAATAGCCCTTTTCCAGTGAAGGTTTAGGTCAGCAAGCCTGAGGGGGAAGAACACTGTAACCATTCAAAGCACAAATGACATAACTGGAAATTTAGAAAGAGGATAATTTTTTTCTTGCCTGGAAATCAGTTGGAGACACTAGGTCAGTTATTTGCATATAACCATGGATCCTACCATGGAGATGTACCTATAGGCTTTAGAGTTAAAGATGAGAAGTCAAAGTTAATCAATATAGTTTAGTAATGCAGTTGGATTTCTCTATTTTATGTTTGGTACTGGCAGACAAAAAGTAAAGCAAATAAATCTTCATACTACAGCTTGTCAGAAACACCTTGATAGTAAATTGTGGTCTGTCAATGAATGTCTCTAGTTCCCTGATACATTCCTTCTGAAGAAGAAACAAGGAGAAGAAGGAAAAAATCCTGATACTTTCAAAACGTCATATTTTCACATTTTCATAATAAAATACCTTGGTTTTCTTTGTTTCACTGTTTCAATGGATCCAAAATATCCTTAAAACTTTTTTAAAAAAGAGTTTTTCCAGTTTAGATTTTGTACAAAACAAACATTAATTTTGATACAAAATGAACATGACTTGAAACCAAAAAGTTTTTGAAATGCAAATTTTTGTTCTTGGTGCTATCTATATTCAACGTGCCAGATGCACATAATGTTTAATATACACCAGAATGGTCCTGTCACATTATGGTGTACTAAAGCCTTAAGCCTCCTCTACCTGGAGCTAGTGGAATCAGACTGTGTTCTAGTATAGTCATGGCAAGGTTACAGTAAAATAAAAGGGATATATTAATTTTACTTTTTTTTCCTAAACCGATGGGATTGTGAGGTGGGACTACAGTACTTCCAGGTTTGTTTGGGGTTTTTTTTGTAAGGGATTTCAGGCAAGTTTCTCTACGGAGTGTGTCTGCTTGACTATACTTGAACATTACTAAGAACAGTGTTTATAACCGAGTGCAGGTAGGCATACCCTGCTAAACTGATGCCAGAGTGTCTCTAATGAAAAGAAACCATGGTCCAAGACCAGTCATGGGCTTTCCTGCTTGCTGACAGGAGAGGTAACTCAACACTTCATGAATTTAATTCCTGACAAGATTTACAGGAATTCTCATCTTTTCCTACCCGAGTATACTTAGTTTCCTTTAGCCAAGTCATTGGAAATTGACATTATTCATTTTTAAAGAGCTGTTCATCTTCTGCAGCCAGAATGATTTGGCTGTTTTCAGACTTCTCTTTGTATGTCCCCTTTCAACCTTGCCTTTGTTTGAGACCGTTTATTATAAGCACATTTCGGCTATCAGGTTTCTAATGACCACCCAGTGACAAGGACAGTTAAACCTTCTGGTGAAACTGGGGAGCTTTCTAGAAATTTGTATTTTGACTTAAACAGTTCTGATTCTGTTGTTAGAAGCTTTAACGTACTCTCTTCACAGGCTCTTCCTGAAGCGCGAGGTGATTTTCATTTATATTCCAGTTTTTCATGCCCACAAGTGCATTAATATCTCTTTGTTTAGTCTAAAGCTGTACATTTTACCATGACATCAGAATGGCTGTCAGATATGACTCTGACTGTCTTTACACTGCAGACATCACTTACTGGTTATGCAATTTAAATATCTTTCATTTCTAAAACAATGCATTTGATGATCTTTGGATCCTGCATGGAAATTTGTTATAATTTTTTGATGGTATTTGGTTTTTTAATGAAATTTTATTTTCCTAGAAATAAGAAACTGAACTGTGATTTGTGTTACTATGGTACTCCAAGCATCTATAGTCTCAAGAGACTGGTTTAACAAAGACAGAGTCCTGAGGAGTTTTGGTGCATATAATGGATGCTAAGGGGCTGTCAAGGTTTCAGAAAGAAAAAAAATATTATTTAAAACACCATTGCTGTTCCTTGCCTGTCCCATCAGAAGAAGAATGTATGAACAGACTGATGGGAAATAAGACTGGGAGGAAAGTCTCAGTTCTTCCAGAGTCTTTCTTTCCCTTGCCCCACCTGCAGAATGTGGATAGATATCCTTTGTCTTTCCTCTGCATTGGTTTGGCAAATGGGGAAAAGAAACACTTGAACATCTCTTCTATGTCTTCCATGTCAGGTACAGAACAGCTTAACTGGAGCAGTTGTTGCATGGTTGTCGTTGTCCTAATTTCTAGAATAAGAAAAAAAAAATAGTTCACTGCCTCTGATCAACATGCCAAGCATATTCAGGTAAATAAGAAATAGAGAAGAATCTTCATTTCTGAAAGGAAGTAATTCTTTTCTGATAGTCTATTGCTTAGAGGGAAGAGTGGGCTCAACAGGAATATAAATAAGAGGCCCAGGAGACAAAGCTTCCCCAAAACCTGCTGCAGGAAAGAGAATATACTATTTCTTTGCCCACTGAAACACCTTTTATAGTGTCTTTGTTCCTCCTTGAGAAGGCAGCTAAGTGCATTCAGAATTAGGGTGAATGTGAGAGGTTAGTTTATATGAGTTTAGGTTTAAAGGTTCCCAACTAAAAGAGTTTCATCTATACTTCAGGCTATTTTATGGCCTGAAAATATATTTTTACATCTATGGAAAACTTAAGAAAAAGTAAAGTTTTGCATATCATCTCTTAAGTTTTGATTTGCCACTTAACAGTACTCTGAAGTTTATCAATAGAAAGTTGTTTGAAAAGTTCTGAAGTTGAGTAATCGATAATTTAATTTATCACTCTTATTTAGCAACTTTTCTTCAACAAAGACATTTAGGCTCCAAATCTAGTTAAAAATTCAGACAATAAAAACAATAATATAGCAATTCAGATCCTAGGATAATAATACAATGAATATGTATTTTAAACAGGTGAATCTTGCTAACTCAGAAAAAACTCTTCTTCTGCTTCTTACCAGATCTTCCTAGCAGTGCAACTATTATATAGCTTGTTATTGTTTACCATCTTTTTACCTTAAAAATTTACCTTAAAATATATATATATTATTCTGAGAAATATTTCAGCATTGACTGAACAAAAAGTGTAAAAATGTAAAATTTATGCAACCAGATTGTAATGAATTAAGTAATCCGTTAGTTGGACAGGGGATATACAGGTGTGCTAGGACTCTTCTGAGAAGTTTTATATAAAAGAGAATTTATGTTCCAGGCTGAGTTTTCAGAAGTTTGGATTAATGTATTGCTGCTTGCAGCACCTTTTGGCACCTTCCTTTGAATACGGAAAAACTTGCACCATATCGTGGGACTACTGAAGAATGCCTGAAGGAACTATCTCTGCTGCTGAGATTGATCCTGCTGTAATTGACATCATCCATTGCCCACTCGGAGGTAACAAGGGAGAGCAGAAAAAGCCTGTGGAGGACACTTTCCCTTTCTGTCCACAAGTATATTTGTCTCCTAACTAAGATTTGAATACAAATGAAATGTAAAACAATATTTGATAAATAAATGCACAGAAGATTAACTTTTTTTCTCTACTTTCCCTCTACCTCTTTTAATAACTCTGTCGTCACTATTATTCTAACACTTTGCCATTCTGCAGACCCCTCCTAAATAAGAAATTGGAAGATTTTAGAAGCCTGTTCTTGGGCTGAACCATTTCCTGCTTCATCTGCTTACTCATCCTCTTTCATTGTAAATTATCTCCCTACACACACACATGCTCACCACCCCCTGCCTAAGCTCGATAATGTTATCATTAGCAGGGAGGGGGACAAGATGGGGAAAAGTGAGTAATTACCATCCTTTATTAAATTATGCAGCATTAATTAGTTGACTGGGTAGCTCAGGGACTGTGTCTGCTCATATCGGAACAGTGATTTTCAGTTCAGAACGGCATCTGTTTCACAGCTTTAGAGCAATAACAACAAAAATTAATAATGTATGGATTATGTCACAAAAAGAGAGGTGCTGCATTCGTCTGTCTCCCTGCCACTTGCATGTCAGAAATAAAAAGCAGACATCACTGTGCCACAATCTCTGCAGGACCACAAACACTGAAATAAATTTTGTAATTTAGTTTGATAGAAAATGTAATATTTCTGATACATTTTAAGGGCAGGGGAGATTAATTGGTTTTCTAAAGACTGGTATTTTGTGATGGAGCTGTTTCGCTTCTTGTGATGCTCAAGTTTATTCTGCTTGCTGTAAGAGAGAAAAAGATGGCTTTGACTGATCCTCATATCAATTTGCAATCCATCAAAACACAGACCACTTTTATTTCTCCTGGAAAGAAATTGAAGTATACAGTTTCTTGAGGTAAGAAGCACTGAATCCTTATGTATGAAAAATACCATAATGAGTTTCCTTTTGGTCTTGTAGTTTATAGGCTTGGATCTACAAATAGAGCTTATTGGTTCAAATGGGGCAAAGACCTGGAAGTGAATCCTTTTCCTTTGGTTTCACAGTGTCAATAATTATATGACGCAACAATAGGCATTTGCAGCAGTTGAAAAAGTAAGCTGCTACAGCATCACAAAACAGCTGGATTTTTTTTCTTTTAAAATACCAGCATGGGAAAATGTCCATAAGTCTCAAGGGGATTATTAAAATCAGATTTTATTAAAATAAATATGTAAAAGGAAAATTTAAGTACTTTCAGCAATATTGTAATGCTTTTTCTGGTAAAGAAACATAATCTCATCAACTGTTATTATGTGATTTGCTGTACATAAAAGCTATAATATATACTGTATACCTATACTTATGTATATTTATACCTACACAAATATATATACACACACACACATCTCGAACATCTGCATATATGGGTAGAACATACAACTATATGTATATTGCAGAATACTGTAGTGGCAACGAATAAGGAATGGAGCTCAGTAACCAGAAGCAGAATGTACATCTTCCCTACTGTTGACAGAGCAGAACATAGTACCTCCCTGTCAGTCACCAGCCTTTCCAGGCATGGCTCCTGCCCTCCAGACCCCAGAGCAGCCAAGACTATCCAGTTACCTAATGAAAACATATGTAAATTTTCCTTATTTATTTTGGCTTCCTTAAAAAGATAGCTTGTGAGCTTGCAGCATTTTCCAGAAAAATCTTATAAAAAAAATGCAAGTGACTTTCACTTCACTTTCACTTCAGAATTCACTTTTCTAATGTCAGTAGCAGGATGCACAGTGGATAAAATATTGAATGCAACTTCCGCTCAAAACAGCTGGGTGGGGAAATGGCTTTAGCAACCGAGAAAGTAAAACATGTTTTGCTTTGCTTTGAAAGGATTGTTCTTGTAGACAATTTAAAATTATCCCGCAACTAACTTTCTTTCTATAAATTTTGAATATGTTAGATTAACAAGCTGCTTTGATGATTTCTCACCCTCTTCCCTGTCCCTCCCTTGCCTCTGGAGAGAAATTTTAAATAAAGAATACAGCTTATAAGTAGGGTTAGTCCAGCTTGAGCTTATTTCTTTCACACAGTTTCTTTCACAGAATCAAATCCTTTAAGGGAACCCATAAGCGCTGTAACTTCAAGGCACACACACGTCCTCGTTATTGTCAGAGGCCCCATTGCCCCTCATACAACCCCTATTAAGGAATCTGAATGCTGCCTCGGGCTCTTCCTTTTACATGCTAGTCAGTATTCTGTTTAGCCAAGAAAAATAAAAGGAGTGAGAAATATGCAGAAATTCTGTAAGTTGTTTGCATTCCCCTGAAATATTTCTTTAGCTGAAGGGGATCAAATCAGTGAAATATAATGAAACCATATGCTCATTATTTCAAAATAGAGCAGCTGCTTCAGGGAGTATTGAGAAGATTTATTAATTCTACCAGCACTGCTCATTAAATCTAGGTATCTCCATACCTGTCTTCCTCAACAAAAGCTCCTCAATAGCAAAATCACCCCTGTGGAGTTCAAACTGATGTTCGTCTTGGCATTCTTCCCTGTATTCTTCCAGGGCAGAGAAGACAATATGCTGAGCTGATGCTGCTGGAGAAGTGGAAAAAATCATCTGTGTGGAAAAAGCTATCTAGCGTGGGTACAGTTTGAAAGTGCTGTAAGAGGGATGTGTGTTGGCAAAGACTGATTCTGCCTGCTACGGACCATATGTGCATTTAATTGAGTTTGCAAGTTTCCAGGCAGAATGCCAAATGGACAGGCTACCATCTGATAAGAGTGATGAAGTTTTCCCCTCTTGTTCTCTCACAAGCTTTAGGTTCATAAAGATTCTGAGAAGTCAAAAAGATCTGTCCTTCTCCACAACTGATACTGGGATATGTAAGTCAGCAAACAATTTATTACAGAAGACCAAAACATCAGATTTACTTAGAGGCTATGACTTAAACCGTAATACTGAATCTTGAATAAAAAATATAATTGAACACTTGTGCCACTCTGGCAGTGTTATCTGAGTCACACTTACCTCCATGGTTTCCTCTTTGTTCTAAGGACAGGGAGATAAATGTAGCGACTTACTTCCAGTTATAAAGTGCAGGAGCTGGAGTAGGCTCAGGGAAATAATTAAGTAAGAGATTTTGCAAAACCAAAGCAGGGTGAAGGGCTGGTTTGAACAGATGCTGCCAGCTGGTTTCCAAATCTTAATATGGCCTGGGAACACCTTGTTCCAGGCACTATTGTACGTCTGCACCGATGAACAAAGAAGTCAGGAGCCAGCTAAAGATGCCTCGTTGCCTCTGATGCGGAGTTATTAGCTTGCTTCTTGGCTCTGTTTTGGTGGGGTTCCAGCTTCCTCTTGGGACCGCCTCTCTCCGAGCCATATCTGCCACAGAGCAGATAGGGGACAAGCTGTGTCCAGTGTGGTCGTGACTGCCTGTCAGTGTGAATTATCTTTGTGACATTTCCCCTTCTAGTCAGTACAGGCCTGCTGAACCTCATTGCAACACCAGGAGGAAACATGTGGATCTGCCCAGCAGTCTTCATGACTAAAGGAATAAAATCCCCTTAAGGGGTAATTTTCATCCTTTTAATGTCTTGCTACAGTGACTTCCATGAGAGAACACCACACAGTCCTGCATCAAACTTGACTGATGAGAGTTTTTATTATTCAAAATAAAGGGAATATAAAGACTAATGTTTGTGCAGGGATGGTCAGATTCTCAATCTTCAGGTGGTGGTTTAAAGAGCATTTCCAGGAGGTCCTTGGAGCAGGGTACATCAAAACCAGAATATTCTCAAATGAAGTGGGAGGTGGTCACCACAGTAGTATTTCTCAGTGGTACATTCAGTTTTCAAGGAGAGCTCTCTTTTATTCATAAGGTGTAAATCTGGCTATTTGGATGGCTGTAGAGGAGCTGAAGTCTGCTGAACAAATCTCTCTTGTTGACAGATAGAATTTCAACCCTAATAAAAATTTGCTGACAATACTAAAAATGAAACAGCAGTAAGGGAAGCTAGACCCAGACTATAACGTAGTCTGGAGAAACTGGAGGAGGGCAACCTGTGAACAATGACCAAAGCCTATATTTTACAAAATACATAAAACCTTGCATCTCAGGAGAGGGAGAAAATAAACAGCAGATGCACAAAACGAAGGGTCAAAGACAACCATAAAGCTGCACTTATCCATTACCCTGAGTTTACTTAAGTTGTGTCTCTTTGCAAGCCTCTACTAATATTCTAGTTTGATGTTGTCACCCAGGATAAGTACAAGAGAGTTGTGAAGCTGAGAAAGGAAGTTGCTGCTTGACTACTTTCATACCTTACGCAGTGGTATGTGATTTGAAAGCACTGTAAAGCAATGGCTCAGAGTGTCCTTAGTGTCTGTTATTCAGAGACATAGTTAATGCAATAAACACCCCTGGTACTTGCAGGTACATTTATGCTTTCAGGAGCAGAAAAAAAATCTAAAATAGACTAAAATTTTTAACCCTCTTGGCTTTAGGTATTTTTTTTCTAGAGCACAAGAAAGCCATAACATAAAAACAGGAACAGAACTATGTTTATAGTGAGCTCTGTCCAAATAAGAGAAGTTTACTCACAACAAATTCACGATGTTTTCACACGTGTTTCCACTAGGCTTGATTTCTACAGCACTGTCTAGGATTGCAGCAAAGCTTATGAACCTCTATACAGCCATGGTCAAATGCAATTTTCTCTGTAAGTCATGTTCAGATGGATTTCTGGTCTTTAAGAAGAAAAATGTACCATTTTCTCTTATAATTGTTATGACTAAAATACACTTCAGTCCAATTTTGACTGAGGTGAGTCTTTGACATAGACTTGTAAGAGTTTTCCTTATGAATTGGTAGAGTAACTGAAAAACTGTAATGAATACCCCAATAGGTAACTAAGGAAGAGCAAAGGAAAAAACAGTAAGCCCAACAAACTACATTTTTGTTATCAGTTGCTTGCCCACCCCCCCCCACCCCCCCCACCCCCCAAAAAAAAAAAGACAGAAAATGGGTTGCTTAATTATCTGGTCTGAGTCAAGTTACTTATTTCAACAGAATAGAGAAAATTAGTGTCTTCTGCTCCAGGAAGAGGACACAAAGCATTTCATGTACCTGGTTTACTTACAAATGAGACTAATAACTTAGTCTGGCATGAACCCTCTTAAGAACAGCCGTTAGGAAAGAGACAGTGAAAAAGCAAAAGGAGTTTAAAGTTCATCTTTGGTATTTTGCCTGTGGTCTACATTTGGTGTAGGTATTTCTCTGAGATCTTTGATTGATGGTAGTAGCAGCTGTCAGCCAGGAGCTATATATGAAAGATAAGGGGTTTGAGAATATAGTAGAAGATTTCAAGAACCTCAGTTATATTTCATACTGATTATTCAATGCAGAGGATATTTAGGTGATTTTTGGTGATCATGTATACATATTTAAAATGTCTTCAATTAAGGGAAAATGTGCATTAACCAGTGGAGTTGAGCAGATTTTATCCTGTTAAGCTCAGAAATGTAAAGTTAATGGGATATTACACTGCGATAAAAAATATATTGGATTTCTTTTCAGCTGTGTTTATGTTTAAGGAAATCATTGGTCATGTTGTCATTCCTTGGTTAATTTCAAACACACTCTGTGAATATTTAAATATCAAGAGTTTGTAATGATTTTTTTCTGAGTAATAATTCCTTATTTATTGGAGAGAGTTCATTTCTAGTAGGTTCTATTTTTTCACTTGACCTTTTATTTCTATAGACCATCCTTCCTGTGTTTAGAAAAAAAATAAAAGTTTGAAACCCTACAAGCCTTATCATTCCTAAAAATGACTCAGCCACTGAAAATAGCCAAAACAGAGGATTATGAATTGTAGCTTAATTAAAAAAAAGTCCTGCTGACAAAAATCTAATATCAAAACTTTGTACTAACAGTTATAAAGTAGTCTTTTAAAAACACATTAACTTTGAATATAAATGTTTATGCATGTATGTTTTTCATGCACCACTGAAACCTAAGATTACTGAGAAAGAATAGGATACAAACAAGCATAGCAAGGGTGAGATTTGTATATTGTCAAGATGGTTCCTTTTTTCCCCTCTACTTTATCTCAGCCCTTCTCTGAGATCATTCAACATGAACGTTAGTTTGCTCTCATTTATCTTGTTGGAAATATTGAAGGTCAAGGTGCTACTGAAGATGTTTAGAAAATTTCTAAGGTTGTAAAGGTCCTTTCCCTCATTCCTTTCCCCAAAAGGGTATCTTTTCAATTTCTCATAATTATTCTAAGCCAAAACCAGTTTTAAAATTATACTCTAATAGATCTATGGAAAATATGCCCCCCTTCCCTCCTCCTCCCCCCCTCCCCCCCAATCGCTACAAAATATTTACATTTATCTGATTTTTTTCCCAAATCCTTGCTTGACTCAGTTTTCTTTATTCTGGAGGAATGGAGATGGGGAATTTGAGAGTTTCTAATATACCTTCCTTGCTAGATCAGTCTGTATTAATTCATTTCCCCATTTTAAGTGATGAATGACACAGCTGATCTGGACCTGGCTAATGTACAGAAGAGCATCATACAGCTTTCTATCCTGATCGTTTTTCATGATATTGGATTTTCTGCAGGTGTGAAGAAGAGTTTGGTCTGATTTCAGGACTTCCATTTGAATTTCCACCATCCTCCCAATTTTTTGGGGGAAAAAAAAAAGGTCACTTTTTCAATATAGACGTTCTTGTATTAATTGAAACCTTCTGCTGTTTCATTATGGTTAGACCTAAAACATTTTTAACTCAAAGAAAATATCAACTTTTAAGTTTTTGCGTTACCTGCTTTAGTGTGTGTGTCAAGAATGGTAGTAAGAAGTGATCCCGGAGCAAATTGCAATTCTAAACCAAAATATTTTTGTATTATGACAGAAAGTGAAATTTGGAATATAACTGTGTTCCTTTTCTTTCACATAGTGGAGATGCACATGCTTTCAATTCTGAAGTATGCACCCATGCAGTGACAGCCTAATAACTTATTACAGATAGAATAACCAATACCTAGACACAAGCTGTCTAGAACAGTAAGAAGTAACAACTGCTTATGGTGTCCTCTTATTTTCCTTTCTTAGGTACTGTGCCTAGGACAAAACTGTAAAAGAGTGATTATGGTAGTGGCGCACCTCATTCCCAGGAATTTCCAGAGATTTGTAAGTCCTCTCTTGTTTGTACTATATGGTGGCACACTGATGGCAGTAAAATAAAGAGGTTGGTAGAGGAGGTTTGTGCAGCATGCTGAAGATGTGTCCAGAACACAGTACATCAAGCATAAACATGCAGGTCTGTGGTTTCAAGATCTTTTCCCAGTGATACCCTGTCATATGCTTCTCAAGCTTATTGGATCATCTCATAATCCTGAATCTTCATGTTACTCTGGCCATATCATTAACACCTTTGTCATTTCCCTCGATGCTGGATCATTTAGACTGCATAATTGGATGCATTTCAAATCACTTTAGAATTTGAAAGTGCTTGCAGAAGCAAAGGAAGAAGACAAAGATTTAAAATTATTTACAAAAAAAAACATTAAGGTGGAAACAAGTAAAATCTTATTTTATTTTCCATAACATGTCAACAACATTGAATCAACATTTCCTCTATTGTGCCTCTATTTTTAATTTTTGAGATGTTAAACTCATAACTGGTACAGAGGTAAAATTACTCATGCTTGTTATTCTGTCACTTCCTTTTGAATCAGTTATGTACAATGAAGTTTTATGACTGTTGATTCCTGACACTGGCTCTGTCTTCATCTCAACCTGTCCACCTATTGAGAACATGTAGCAGAAACTCTACAAGGAGAAGGCTGGGATATTCCAAACCCGATTCAGGATTCTTCAGTATGTGCTGAGAACTATGTTAAAAAAATCAATAAACAAAACCACAAAGAAATGCACCACAAAAAAATAACAAAAAAATAGGGCATGGGATGGAGAAGTAGAGTCAGAAACAAAAGAATGAGTCCTGCCACACTGACAAGAATAATCTAACTGCAAATCCAAGAGCATATATATTTGTGGAAATATAAATAATATCACATTTTATATACAACAGAAATATTTTCCAATATTACCTTCTATCTTCAGGTGTTTATAAACATCAAGAACAGCACTAACAAAAGTAGTAAGAGATTAGTGGATTTAGGCTTCTGTTTCCTCCTCACTCAAACAAAACACTGTAAGTTTCTGCAACAGAGGATGGTCAAGGAAAGCAAGGAATCTTATGACACAGTTTTCTTACTGATCTTTCTACCTATGAAGGTTTAGGTAAATGTTTCCTTCCTTTATCCACTGTATCTTCTACTTAAGTTACTCAAGTGAGCTTTAGTAGTGGTAAATATAAACCTGGGCTGTAGAATGAAAAGCTATTGGTGACACCTTCAGAATAAAATGGTGCAAATAAAGAGTATATTTTCACCCAAACCAGATTTCTTCAGAGGACCGTAATTGGTTAGAATGTAATGGGTCCAACTGGCTATGATGTGATCCTACAATACCTCCTCAAAATCATTCCTTTCTTAATATGTTATGAGTTCTTTTCAAAGAAGAAAGGAATTTGAGATGCTTCATGAATTGAACAGTACCAAGCACTTTGCTCAAAGAACATGCACAGATTGTGTGCAGACAGATCTCAGACTGCCATATCCAGACAGGCAGTTCTAGCTTTCAACACTGTGATAGCACATCCCTGATAGCATCAGATTCTCTGAAGCAGACATATAACTGTGTTCTTGATTGCACAGACAAAAATTAACATATTTATGAACATATTCCACTTCTACATTGTAAAAGTCACTCCTCTGGTCATCTAGCTCTTGGTAGGGGATCATCTTCAGGCTGCAAGGAGCTGTTAGTAGTGTTTTAACAGGTTAAAACCAGCTGCTTTGAAAATAAAGATGAAGGGTCAAACAGTTTCTAGGAAAGAGAGAGATAGAAATATTTTGGTAGGGTATGAAAAAAAGAAAATAAGTGTGGAGAATTGGCAGAAGGGCAGTCAATTACTCTACATTCAAGCCCAGCTGCTTGTAACAATACCACTCCCACAAGAGAGTTAACTAGAGACATGCAGGCATCTCCTAGGTGAGGTGTGCGTGTACTGTGAGGATAGTTAGGGGACGATGGGCATATATGTGCTTCAGAGTAGATAGCGTTGATTCAGGCTGTGTCTCCTACCATGATTCCTGCACATTGCTGCAAGTTTCTTCCCATTGCTGCTCTTCTTTCCACAATGTGATGCTGGAGCACAGAATTACAGGTTAAAAGAACAACCTCATGGCTGTAGCGATGCAATCTGGCAAAAGAGTTTCTGCTGATGAAGAAAGGTTTTGCATTTCTTCTCTAAGAATTTAGAGTGATTTTGTACTATCTGTGTCTTATTCTTAGGTCTCCTGATTTGATTTGAAGTAAGCCATGACATCTTTTTATTTTTATATTATTTTTGGTGTATATATTTTACTCAGCAAACATGAAGGAATTATGTCATCAACCTTCCACAGACCATAATTCCCTTTAGCATTTGGCTGTGTCTCAAACAGTAACAAAAGATATCAAGGAAAAAAATAGAATGCATAGATAACGAGCAAAAACTCTAAGTCTTAGGTGAGGTCGTTTGTAACTAAGGTATGGCTGAAGAACTTGTTTTAGTAGTACTACTTTTGTGATTTTTAACTTAATACTGAAGTTCTTCCCCTCAGCATAAGTCAACTGTATATGTTTTTTTTAAGGAAAAAATATATAGAAAATAAATGGTATCTCTAGAGAACAAAGATGATGTAAGCTAAATTGTGTCCTGAACAAATTTTTTGGGGATATATACAAAAAACTACATTATCTTTAATAGTGATTTGGTCATTGGATTTATGAAATACTCATGTCAGTGGCTTAGAACATAGTGCTAGGTAATGGATCAGTACAAAAGTAGAATAAGAAATCTTGACTCATTATCAAACTTCTTACTGCTTTTAGATCTTTTTTTGCTGATTCCCTTTGAAGCCTTGATTGAGTTTGATGCTGTTTAATTTATGAAATATGATATAATCATAGCTCATAACAGTGTGAAAATTGGGAAAATAAGCAATGCATAAGTGAAGGAAAATACGTTTCTTTTCTTTTTTCTTCCCTTCTGCTGTTTCACTGTGGTTTCTCTATTGCAATAAAAATGTTAGGCCGTTTAAAAAAAAAGTTTCAATGTTTTCATGGGCTATACATAGCATAGCAACAACATTTGTTTAGGAGTCTAAAAATATTTTTAAAATGCATACTTTGAATTCTGTACTAAAAGTTGAAGAGCAGAGAACATATGGTCAGGCACTTTATGAGTCTTTAGGCTGCTAACTGCTAAAATTATATACAAAATCAAATTGTACACAGATAAAATCTTACTAAACAGCTAAAATGTGCAAGCAATGAGTACTTGTAAGAGCTCTTGATACACATCAGAATGGTAGAAGAGAAAATATAAACCATCCTTTTAATTATTTATACATTTTTAGAGGCAGATTTATTTATAATTGTGATGTAAATTGAATTAAAAAATCAAGTTATCTGCCTCTGTTGTGAAAGAGGGTAAATCCTCAGGAACTAACTACTACAGTTCCACCACTACCGCATCAGCTGTGGGATCATTTGGCAGTAGAGTTTTTTTTCTTTTGTGCCTTGGGGGTCCAAAGTGTCAGAGCAGGGGAAAAAGAAAGTTAAAAAAAATATGAAGTATTACATCAAGACCCAAGAAGTCTGGGTACTGCCACAGACTGTCTGCGTGATCTTGAACAACTAATAATATAAACTTCTTTCCATGTGAAACAAGACAACAATATTTTCTTACTGTAGAGTGATGCTGTGAACTGATTTGACTGTATGGTAATGAGGGATGACATTGATTTCTTTACAGGAGAAAAATGTTTTATTGGAATATCGTAATTCTGGAAGACACACATTTCTTCAAGTTCATAACCAAATATTAAGCAGAAAATAAGCTTTAATCTATAGATTATTTTTTCATACAGGCTACATTTACCTCAATGTTATTGTTATTTTTATTCTTATTATTACTCCTGTCAACTCAGTTTCTACTTTGAAAAGTAATCAATTTTAAGAGAAAATTTTCCAGCTGAATCACTGAAAAGGTGGATCAAAATAACAATTTGGAATCAATATTTGTATTTAATCTAAGGGCTGGTCAGTGCTAAAAGGTGTTGTGATCTTTCGTCTGTCTGCAGTAGGTGTATGGTTAGTTTATGTGCTGTGATTTGTTGCTGAAGAAGGTGGCTGTTAATAGCAACCATCATTTAAACTGTTTAATTAAAAGATAACCAAATTAATTTTCATCCTAAGGGCTAAAGTTATAGGCTTTGGTTTCCTTTTGAAGCTATTTCGGGCAAGAAGGGAAATGAAGAGGATTGGGTTTTGCTAATTAATATTCACAAAGCTAGGAAGCTAGAAAATGGTTTGTATTGAAGGGAAGCAAAAGCTATAAAGTAACGATAGTGTTGGTGTGTAGCAACAAATGCCACTGTGTTAAAACAGCTGCAGACAGTTTGAAACAGTAAAACTAACTATAAACTGGGCATTTTGGCCTTCAGTTCCACATTTCATTTCAGCTCTTACATGTTTATTCTTAGACCAATTATTTCCTTTTGTTAACCACATATGAAGAAGCAGAGCCTCACAAGCAGACACATTCAGTCCCATAGTCTCATTCCTTTCCTTGATTATTTTTTCTTTTTTTCATGATTTATTCTTCCTTCCAAGTCTTTGCATCAACACTCATACCGGCTAGCTGCCTCCGTGGCGCAACTCCCGAAACACGTACTTTGGAGGTCAGCATTTCCCAGAAGCTTTATGACAAAATAAACTGGTTGGGTTTTTCCCCTCCTTTTTATCTAATTCCTCTACAATATGTAATAAAGCAGAAAGATAAATAGCCACTTATATGCACTCTTCTTATATGGCACTTTAATCACCATCTGAGCATCAAGAACTATCTTATGTTCAGGGTGCACTTTATTAGAAAAAGATTGCTAAACCAATGCTTTGCAAATCAGTGGTCACAACCCCAAGGGAGGCCATGACAGACCACAGTAGAGGACCCACTAGGGATTCTGTTATATCTGCTGTTTAAATGAATGTTACAGATTATATAAAACTATCATGATGCAACATGCAGTTGTCCTCTTATAGAAGGGAATCATGTGGGACAAGAAGTCATACATAAAAAAAAAAGAAAATAAAAAAAAGTTAAAGATGCAATAGTAGATTTCCCCAATATTTTCATCTTTAAGTTATGGATTATCTCTGACCTAAAATTATTGCACTTATTCCATTGAATCAACAAACTTTTCTTGCATGGAGTATTGCATCTGAAAATATGTTTCTGATTTTATAAACCCAGTGTGATTTCTGATGTTCCAGTCAGCTTAGTATCATGATTTTTGGCAGGATGTACAGATCATTCAGAAATAGGGGAAAAGCAACTAACTCTTGCTCCATTTGATCTGTTTCTCTATCTGCTATGGGTAAATAGAGAGCTACGTAAATGTCAGAGCTATCTGCAGTTGCAAAAGTCACCTGGGAGTTACAGTTGAGGGAAAGTCAAAGAATAGTATGGTGAAAAGCCAAAAGAATTGAAAAGAAGGATGAAGCTGGTAACCTAGCAGAGTCCGTCCTTTGTTCTTTTGCAGGAAGGAAATTATCAGCATAAATCACAGCCTTGGACTTACTATTTATTTCCTTGAGCTGTTTATATCATTCACCTGCAACATGCAAAACAGAAAGGAAAAACAGTAGATTAAAACCTGAGTACATATTCTATCTTAATTTTCTCCAGAAGAAAACTAGGGTTTTCTAACGAAAAAGACCCAGGAAAATAAAACAACATTTGGTAAATAGATAAACATAGAATTTGGGGATTAATTTTAAAGATGTACTGCTATTCTGAAGCAAAATGTTAATGGAGACACAACCACTGACTCCTGCTATCCCCTTTCCCAGAGCAAGAGCTACATACACTATGTTGTGCTAATAATTAAAGCTCTTAGTCATCAAAGAAAAATTATCACCATTTTTCAGGGGAAGATAACAGGATGAGCTTTAAACTAATTAAGGACATTTCATTTTAAAATACTGAAGCCTGGATGTGGGCTAGAAGAAGGAAAATAGGGTGTTAAACCAAAGACTGTATTTAGCAAATCAGATGGATCTTTGTGACGTCTTTGAAGCACCTTGAAAACCATGACAAATGAAAGACATGGGATAAATAAGCTAATTTTTTTTAATCTATTGTCTGAAAAATAAATTATAAACCCTGGTATAATGTTTTCCATATGTAAGAAGCATTCATCAAAGAGTCAAAGAGGGCTTTACACTGAATGGTAAACACGTCTTACCCTAAAAGTTCTGAAGGTCTTCTGCAGCCTTTTTAACCTTGAACCTGTGGAATAGATCCATTCACACAAGTAAAGATATTCAGACTATATTTGATCTGCTCTGCAGCTGATAGGGAGGTGAAATGCATTTGGTACTTTCCAGACTGGCAACATACAGTTGGATTAGGGTAGAGTCTGATCATAATCAGCCAGTGTACCAGCAAAGTGTGAGCCATCTGCGTCTGTTTTAATATGCTGACCCATATTATCTTCCTGTTGGGCTTCACAAATTCCAACTGCTTACCTTAGCTATGTGGTAGATTAATCTGGAAATCAGGAGAAAACAAACAGCTAATAGTTCAAATAAGATGCCCAGAAAAACAAATCATTATTACATCAAAGGAACATATTTCCATGTATCTGGAGTGGAGCCCAGTTGAAAGCAAACAGAAGCTGAGTAATTCTGCAGTGAATGACTCACTGGCACAGAAGGGACCTACCAAACATTTGTCAAACTGATGCTGAGAAGAGGAAGCTAAAAGAGAAAGGCAAGCAGAAAAGATATGTTGGTAGCGACACCAAAATAATTTGTGGGAATATTCTACCTTAAGATGAGTGACAGTGAAAGCTATTTTGGATTAGTTAAATGACCATGCTCTTTCTGGGTTGTAGCTTTTAGACACCTGCTTGATAGGACCAAAGGCATAGATAGATTTATCTGGTGGATAGGGCCAGCATCAGCAGAAGTCAAGAGCTTGTGCCAGATTTCCAGGTGGAAGCTAAAAGCCAAGGTCAGGAGATGAAAAATATGGCAGTTATTAGGAACAAAAGCTGGGAATCAAGAGCTGGGCAGAAGGGCATAACAAGTCTAAGAAGCTGAAGCTAAAATATATGACAAAAAGTGATATAGAAAAGTACAGATAAAGAGACTAAGTTCAGTCAAGAAAAGACAAAAAAAAAGAAAAACAAAAAAGCAAAAAAATTAAAAAATAATAAAAGAAGAAAAGAAAAAATATGAAAGCTTCAGAAGCCTAATCAAACGTTTTGAAAGCTCATACCCTCCAGATGGGACCATGACTGAGCAGAATAGATCAGGGAAGGAAGCTTGGCCCTAATCCACAGTCAGTGGTCAAAACATGAGTTATTTAATCAGATTGGTTAACAGTCAATCTTTGCCCATCTGTGGTAATGAAGAGCAGCACAACAAAATGTCTTCTGCATTTTGTGTCCACTGGAAAAAAAGTAGTCACCATGCCTTTCTGTCTTGAAGTTTGTATCTGTCTTACCTATGACTTGCATTACAATAATGTTATTGGGCATGACATTGAGCTGATGCCTCACTGTGAAAAATTAAGTAAAATGAACACTGTCCCAATCAATAAACACAGGAGAAATCAGAAAAAAAAAATAAAAGGGAGAAAGTCACTAATTCCACTTTACAGACATGGAGCTGAAGCACAAGTGAATTTCCACAGATGCAGAGGACCTGTGCCAGAGCTAGAATGAAGGTGAGATCTCCGGCATGTGAGTAAGCATGTGTTAATACTACTGTCTAATTCCCTCTTTTTCAGACCATTATTTTCCAATCTTTGGAATATTTATGTTGCATTTGAGAAAAGAAGGCAGTGATACTGGAAGATATCTCTTGGGATGATGTGGGGAACATGCTAAGCATGCTGAAGTCAAGCTCCCTTTTCTCACCCTGAGGTGGATGGCAATGCAGAAAAATGCTTGCGATCCTCTGATTTGTCTAACAAACCCCTGAAAGGTGGAATGAGGAGAAGGAAGAAATAATTGCAATTTTAAGGGTACACCATATTAGTTAGGATATTTTACAAATTTAAATCCTCTGTTCAATTTTGAAAGGGAAAACTGAAAAGCACAGACACAACTACGGAAAGTAAAATAAAATAGATTATTTTGTAAATTATTCTACAGAAAATAGTAAGAAACATGCTACAGGATTCTGGGGGTTTTCTTCAACTTTTTTTATTGTTGTTGTTGGTTTTGGTGGTGGTGGTTTGGTTTTGTTCTGTTTTGCTTCAGTTTGGTTTTTAATTTGCATTATCTTATGTCTTCTCTTCCTTGGTCTAATTCCAACTCCCTAAAGAAAGGACCAGCCATATGCATCTTTAAATACTGAGCTTAGCAGGTCAGCACTGGTAACAGAATCCGCAGTGAACCAGATATGCTGTTAAATGCTTCTTGCCATTTTATGAGTCTCTGCAAAGTAACTCCTAATGCTATCCAAGCTACAACAGGCATATTGCTCTTATTGCTCTTTATTTTATTATGAAGTATTAAACCAATATTTTATCATGAAGTATTAAAACAATATTTTATCAGGATCCAATAAAATATACATCTTTCACTTTGTGAATCTTGAAACTCAGTTAAAAGAGTAAAAGAATTGTTAGCTTACCAGCTGTCAATCCAATCCCTAGCTAATAAATTACTTCATTCATTTTATGGCAAAGTTTTTCTGTTGCAGAGGTGATAGCTGCTGCGAGGACAGTGTAAATATAATTGTAAGTAACCATCTCCCCTGATGGAAACTCAGTAGAGATAAAGAAATACCTTTTTAAAATTATAAAAGACATAAAAGAAGAGAAAACAGAGAAGAAAAAAATTATATATTTCTGCTGCTAGAGTGTTCTGTGATGTCAGGCCATTGATCAGCAGTAACAGAGCCAGGTACCCAGGATGTGAGCCAAAAAGCATTCTTCCTCCAAATAAAACATCGGCCAAATGGAGACAGTAAGTCACTCAGCCAATAAGGTGGAAATAATGTCAAGGAAAGCACAGAGCTACAGGTACATTTAATATTCTGTCAGGAGTATCTGGGCCAAGGAAACTGTCTTCAGTTATCAATAGTGGAAGTCAATTAATCTACCTTTAGCTGTTTGAAAGTTTAGAAGCTTTTTGTCTTTGCTTCCTCTGTAGTCAAGAGAAAGAAAGAGAAGGAAGTGCCTCCATCCAGTAAAGTCACCCTACCTATCTGGTAAGATTATTTTAAGATGAGATGATTTGCTTATTGAGGGCCTCTATCTCCACTGTATGTAGGAGTAGTTGACAAAACTACCTCAGACCAGATCACTAACTTTAAGCTGACTAAAACTAGATGAGCTGACTCTTGGTGTTCACAGTTGCAAGCCATAATTATATGGGAGATTTCTACAGCAGAATATGCAAACAACTGAAAACTGGTAAATTATAAAATGATCACAGCTTGTCCCACGGTCAGTGCTCTCTCTACCTCTCTCAGATCACAGGAAGACAAGAGTCAGTCCACTGAACCGGGACCGGACCTCAGTGTTACTCACTGACTTATCACTGGTGGCAGCCAATGCCAGGTGCCTCAGAGCATGTTGTTCCTTTTAGCAAAGCTTTTGTACCTTCCTCTGAGCATTAGTCCTGCTTCCATGCCACCTAAAAGATAAGTTTTTTCCTCTAAGGACAGACCCACAAGATCACTTTTCAGGACAGTGTCAAATCCAGTGGACAAGTGGGAAAATAGATGGTGGTTCTCAGTTTCTAAGGTTACTTTACTGTAAATGTTAGTAGTTAGTCTGAAGCATGAATGAGCCTGGTAGTCAAAGTACACATTCTGGAAGTGGGACTTGCAGAGACCAGCCCCTGCTCTCAAGGATCATTTTCTATAAAATGAATCTGTTTTTTTCAAGAAAGCGTGCAAGGCTTTCTCCCTTTCCTCTCTCCATGGCACAGGGATGAATGCACACTACTGGAAGTTAGGAAACTATGGTCAAATCCTGATCCCACCAAAACTGTGGACAAGAAGTATTTCTTTTTTTGCTACCTTTGTTAATCAGCTGCTCTTTCTTCCCTTGTAACATTTAACAAAAAATATTTTTTAAAAATTGCTTTTCGTTTCTCTTTCCAGTTCTGTAGCTAAATAAAATAAGCAATTATGTGTCCCACCGGAGTTTTGTCCCTTCCTCTTTCCCCATGTATACAGCCAATGCTTACACTTATCCTCAGCCCCAGGAAAAACACTAAATTTATCCTTTTTTGTGCAGGAGACAAACAAAGGTGAAAGATAACATTTTGATTTCATCAGATGTTACTCTGAGTACTACACTTGCTGAGAAAACTTGACTTCACTGAGGGAGATTGAAGAAACTACTGGTTGGTTCAAGGTGACTGACACTGCAGTGTTATTTATGCAATTTAAGCTTGTGAAATAATATAAAAAGATAATTTCCAAGTTGTACCTTCCTGTTCTATTGTTGCAGTTGCTAAGAAGTTTGATGCAAAATATATTAGATAGCATTTGCCATTTTAAAATTTACCAGATGAAAGACAGCATGAAAGCCTATAACTTTTGCTTCACCACCCATGCAGTACATGCCGCATCTACCATTTCTTTTCTCTGTGAGAAAAGGTCTTCTAAACTTATTTGAAGGATGATGATGCCTTTGTAAAAATGAAGCTGTAAGATGGCATGGGAGTATATATATTTCTTAGAATTTATTTAACAAAGTTAGTTGGTTTTGTAGTAATAATTTTATAAAGAGGGCTTAAATATAAATACATGTGGATGAAAATTATTTTTACATGCATTGGGACTACTTCAAGGATCATACAAGGAGATTAAGAAAACCTGAACTCAAAAGAAGAGTGTCTGTCAGTATGGAGTATATTGATGTCAGACCTTAGCTATCAAAAACTAGTAAAGGAGCACAGGCAATGATAGATCTAGTACTTCTGAGTGGATATAATTCTGTCATTATGCCATGGAATAGTTCTCTATGGCCACAATGGTACAACTGGAAAATTCTGCTCCCTTTATAGAACACCCTAAAGGTTTATTGTCTCTTTTTTAATTTCTTTTTCTCTTTTTTGAGAGCTCTGCAGCTTTTATACTAATGCTTGATGTCTCATGGTGCTTTGTGGCGGGGCTCATTCCCTTCTTACCTGCTGCCACCATGTGCCACCTTGGAAAGGCAGGTACATAGGGAAAGGGGTTGGATGAGGAGGATTGTGATTTGTAGCCCCATGCTTTTGGTCTTTTGGGGAAAGTGTGCCTACTCCTAGGAATGCTGTGGTATATTTCAGCATTTGTTTGATACATGTAGCACTGAAACCACCCTGACCAGTGAAATGCAGCATCTTCTCCTTGCATTCAACGAGAGCTTCTCTTTGTGAATTGCCCTATTAGGCTGGAGCACAGATGGAGGGAGATGCATTTGGTCAAACTACCTGAATTAATGTTCCTCTTTTGACTCCAAAACAAAGCAGTGTCCTCTCATGTTAAAGTGCATAAAGCATGCCCTAGGAACAGCCACTAGATTAAAGCTCACTAGGGAAAACTGGGGAGAACCCTTAATGGCTAGATAAAAAACAGACTCAAACAATTTGTCCATCATTTCCTGAACCCTTCAGAGTCCTGCCCATGAGAAAAAGGATCTTTCATAGACCTGTGACACCTCCAAGTCTAAGCAGAAGGTGACCACCATTTTTCATTCCTACAGTTTTGCATTTAAGGACTTAGTCTTACCCAAGTCTGCTTTAGCTACTAAATCCTCTTTTGGACCTAGCTGCAGGTTTATTTCAAGTTACTAGAACTGTCAGAAAACAAGGCCAAAATCAAGAACATTAGTTCAACGACAGACATATTTACAGTTCACACTGACCTTATATGTATGTAAGTAAAAAATATTCAAGGTAGGATTCAAGTTATTATAGCAGAGTATAAAATTGTACTCATGAGGGTTGACCTCACTGTAGCTCTCAAGGTGAAACAAAAAATGAAATTGCCAACAAACATATTACAGCTTGTGATTAAGTGGCTTTTTATACACTCTTGGGAACACTGGGACAGACAGTTCTGATGGGAAAGACATGATTACTTCTGATTACACTGTACTGTCCCACTGCAGAGGTCTGATACCAGATTTCAGTGGAAAAATAGTTACAATAAAGATCTGAAGTATATATCATGCAACCATCATAAGTATCCACAGCTACAATGAAATTGAGTTACATATCATGACAAATTACATATGGGATGTCCCTTTGAAAGGTTATTTTTATACTTCCTTCATTTAAGCTAGAGATATAAGGGTCTTCAGAGCTCAGGCATTTAAAAAGAAGATATACTGAAAGGGAAAAAGGTGTCCTTGTGCGAGGCTTTTAAAAATGAAATTCATTCTATTTTATCACATTTTAAAATACCAAAACATGCTGCACACTGTTTATCATAATGGGTTACTAAACTTGGTGTCAGGAGAGGTGTGGGGAAGGACTATTTGTTTATATCTTTACCGTTGTGACTATGAAAGGATGGGCTTCTTCAAATGATATGTGAGACAGGGGACCCCTGCCAGATTATTCCCTTCTGCATTTAAAACTTGCTATACTTTGTACTTGCTGCCTGCATAGCTTGGAAATGCATGGATACATGCACACTCAACCTCATGTAGTTAGTTACATGAATCAGGGAGTAATATTTTGTGGAGTGCTATGATATGTTGGGACGTTAGAAGGAATCCTTAGGTGAAATAAATATTTGAGAGGTGAAAAGTATGCCCAGAGTTCTGGCACTCGTAAGATAAATAAGGAAAGAACAGGAATGTGTGACCATGAATTTTACAACTACAGCCCATGCACCTATCATTCAGCAAACATTCATTACCATTATTAATAACATGACATAAAATGGAAAACAGCAGACTTAATCCATATACTTGGCAGATATATGAAACAGCAGATGGCACTTTAACCAGGATCGGGGAATACCCAGCAGATACCAACACTGCCTGGCCATAGACCTGGCATTTATGTAAATGAGCGAGACAAAATCTGGTCCTAGCACAGACCCCATATGTATACACTTGTGCACAATTATTTTGTGTCTGCTAGGCAGCTCGTAATTCTGGCTACGACATTCTCTCCCCCTCGTCCGGGAATCATTCCAGCCATGTTCAAACTGGGGCTCTAGCAATACAGCCATATATAATCCTCCGTGGGAACAGAAGAGGACAAAGAATATTGGCAGGGTCCTGCCCAAATGTGTGTTCTTTGCAACACCAAGGAGCAATCTAGTTCTTGCCTGTCTCTTGAAGTAAAGCAAGATGCTACCTGCAATGTGTCATATAAAGCCAATACAGCCTCCTATGTGATATAAGGGCTACATAGCTCCCAAGTAAGCATTTTGTCAGAGCACTTTATTAATGGATCTTGGTGCATTCATATGTGGATGTACTTTACAGGCATCTGTACCCTAATCCATACAACTCTAAGTTTATTCCACTTCACATAATGTCCCTGTCTTATTTTATGTATTTAAGAGAAAGAAGCAAATTTAGAAACTCGTGTGACCCTTTTCACTGGTTATATAATCTCTAGTGTTATTCAGGAACAGAAGACACGATGATAGACCATTATTCTTTCTTAGTCAGACACATTCAGCTGAACATACCTGAGCTATTTTTGTGAATGGTGTTCCACTTTGAAGAAAAGGCAGTACTAATAATAACTTCCCAACATCCAGACAATTCTGGAGCTGCAGGACCCCCTTTCCATTGATTGGGAAAGGTCTGTTTCTAGGCTTGGGTTGTTTGTACACACTGAAGAAACCTTTGACAATGGGAACACGTCGTAGGTACATAATGCAAATAGACAAAATTACAATAGATAATTCTGAAGAAACGCTGCTAGGCATAGAACAAAAATTGAGTCAAGGCTTGCTTGAAGCAACTCCCATATATAATCTAGTTTCACTTAATTTTGCATGCAAACAGCTGTCAAATCTTGGTCTGATTTTGTAGGCAAATTTTAAAAATAAACTTCAGGACTAATGTTAATTTTGCAGAAGACAGTGATGCATATTCCAGAATACTCAGAACTAGGGCTTTTTTAAAAAATGGTTTTCTGATATTCTTATACGGAAAAACAACTGTTTCTTACTTTTTTCAATTGTAATCCAGGATCAAAATACTGCACATATGAAAGCCATTGTTACTAGATTAACCAATATAACTTTTGAAAGCTAAGGAAATAGGCACTATAGAAATTCTTTTAATGGTATCAGTATTTGACCTCATAATATTCTCCTGACCTTCAGTTCCAGGTCTACTATGTTTTGCAGCCTGGTCAAGGGAAATGGTTAACTGCCATCTTTGTGGCCACAAGAACAAAGAAATCTTTGAAAACTTATGCAGCATTCTGAGAACAAATTTTCTGTGGGGGCTGATATTATATCTGCAAGTTCTGCAGCATGAAGTTATTTCAGACTGGGACATATTTGGGTAGCGGAATTTCCCTTGCTAATAAAAACTGAGTAAAATTCCATAGGCATTATCTGTGATGAAAACATTTATTTTCTTCAAGGATCCATTTTATAATCTAACTTCCTGGCACAGACAGTAACATGTTTTGGGTGGATAGAAAAGCATTCATTTCTACCTTCTGTTTCTCTGAGGGATTTTCAGTCCTGTCTGTTAATTCTTCTTCACCATTACAGTGACCTTTGGCAGATTTTCAATTTGGGTCAGCAGGTAGCCAAATCTATTTGTATTTGAATTCCTGTATAAGTCATTGCCTACACTTTTCTGAAAGTGATCCACTATGAATAGAAGCACAGTGAAAACAGCTGGATTCAGTGACAGTTACAGATCCTTACTTGGCGCACAAGTCATGATCAGTCCTGTAGGTGTGTAAATACTGCCAGATGACCAGTGTTCAGAATGCAGAGCAGATAGCTTTGAATAATGGCCCCAATTATAGGCATGTAGAGTTCTTGTCTCCCTCTACCACTGTGAAGCTTTGGGAAAAATTTCTGTAAGGACAATGCACAATACTTAACATTTTTATGGCTTACTGTGAGATAATATTGCAAAGAAAAAAGTGTCTGCAGAATAATGGGAAGAGCTTAAGCTTGAAAATTATACATCTGTTTCACTGCCTTTCTTTCTCAATGGAAAACTTTGTAGTGCAATATTTAATATTCACTTTAATTTACCACATCAAATGAGTTTAGTAATTTATATCCAACACATTCTATTTTTCCCATTTTGCTTAATGCTGTACAGGAAAAAGATACTTGAATTGTTCTGTGTACACCTCTCCACCCACTTCTGCTGGCAGCATTTTAGGGCACTTAGTGGGGAGGTGAAATACTCTTAGGCAGGAGGGAAATAAATTTCCTTCTCCCACTCATTGGAAGGGTACACTGAGTACTGAGTGGTTCAGAAAGAGACTCACAGGGAAACAGAACAAGGTAGAATATTAGTTGCTAAACAGGCACAGAATTTACTAGGCTGAAAAGGAACCACTTCAGAAGAGACTTGAGCCTTAATAACTACCCTGCAGACTTGGATCTTCCATGCAGGGCTCTGAACTGCGAGCCATCTTCAGGAGGTAGGTCTATCTTTGTCAGATAAAGATGAGAGACTTATTTCCAGTAGCTCAGAGGTTAGAGCCACCATGTAGCAGAGTAGAGACCCATTTGCAAATCTCTGCCTGAATGTCAGGGCTGAGCATAATGCCAACTGCATAGCTCAGGGAAGGACCAAGAAGAACAAGAGCCTGAGGTTAATGCAGCTCCAAAACCAATGTGCGGAGAATGTACTGGTGGAGGCCTCAGATGAGACTTGCCAGGGTACTTCAGGTACATTAGTAGACCCAGGGCCCTGACACTAAAGTTTCTGCAGATGTCATGGTCTTTGAATATGAGATACAAATAACTAAAAATTTCAGGTACGGTCTTAAGACCCTTTGTTAATCTCTAGCTCTTTGGAAAGATCCTATGTATTATAAAGAAAAAATTAAAAATAATCAGCCTTGTAACAAAAGACCTCTCTTGAATGACCCAATCATTATCCAGAAATAGAGTGGCAGGTTTCAACTACTGAACAGAAAAGAGGGTGAAAAAGGTTTGACAGTAGAACAGACACCACTGTCAGGAGTACTGAGTTATAATGTTTTGGACAGTAGGCATGGGCAGAGAGTTGCTTTATTTTGATTAATAGATCCTTCCTGAAAGAAGTACTATATTGCAAGGACTGTGACAGACAAACCATAAACTTCCCTGTTCCAAGTTTCTCAGCTGATCTAAGATCCACAACAAAAAGTACATGTATACATGTACATCACAAGGATAATTATTTAATTGCCAGGATTTGAGAAACATATTTCATTAGGCAGTCAAAATGACAGAAAGAACTTTTTTTGTCAATTATGAAGCTACTTTCTTTAACATGCATGCATCAATACTGCAGTCTTTAGGTAAGATACCATGCGAAACAACCTTTCTTTGTATTTTTTAAAATTGTCAGGAAGAGTCAGCCACATAATGCAAAACATCCTTGTGTTAAGCTCTCCATAGTGTAAGAGAGTCCTTACAAATATTTTCTCAAAAGCTGTGTTGCCAGCAGGACCAAGTACACCTTCAGCTGCAAAGAGCACAAAGCTAGGCCTACAGTCTTGGAAACCTTTCCATTATGCCCTTCAATATCTAGCCATAAGACCCAGCTTTTCTTTTTCTAAAAGTCCCTCCTTAATTATACTATTACTAAAACAAGGAGTCCAACATAGCATAATGTGCTGGTTTTGGCTGAGAAGGGGTTAATTCTCTTCACTGTAGAGCCTGTGGTGGTCAGGGACCTTTCCAGCTTCCCATGCTCTGCCACATGGGCAGGGGGCTGGGAGGAGCGGGGCCATGGCGGGGGCAGCTGACCCCAGCTGGCCAACGGGATGTTGATTCCATACCATGTGACACCATGACCAGTATAGTATGTTAACGGGGGCAGTTGGCATGGTGGGGGAGGGTTGCTGCTCAGGGACTGGTGGTGGCAGCGGGTCCGTGGATGGCTGCATCACGTGCTGTTTGTTTTGGTGGTTCATTCCCCTTCCCACCCCCACCCCGCGTTTCACACCTCTCATTGTTTTCCTTTCCATTGCATTTTTGTTGTTGTTGTTGTTTTATTTTAATTATTAAACTATTTCTAACTCAACCGATGAGCATTACTCTTCTGATTCTCTCCCCTGTCCCACTGGTGGGAGAGTGAGCAAGCAGCTGTGTGAGGCTGAGTTGCTGGCTAAACCACAACACATACCACCTGCAAGAAGGTATACATTTTCATTTTGAATGTTACAACAGAAAAGAAAACAACTCTGGAATTAGGAAAGTATAAGAAATATTTCACTACTCTTTCCCACAATGCTTTACCATCTCTTCTTTCAGTCTATTTACAGATTATCTGCCACTGTTCTAATTTCTTAAAAAAAATCCAAATCCTTGTTTTTTGCCACCTTTCTAGTATGGTGAAAATAAATAACAACAGCAACCCCTACTAGAAATTCTTGTTTTTTACTAACTAGTTTACATAGAGATGGCCAAATAGGCAGAAAAATGTTTGCTGAATGCAATGGATGATTAATTTTAAAGTGTTCTGGAATTTACCAAGTATCAGTAATATTTGACCACCTATTATCTGGAGATGTTTGAACACAGGTGTCATAGTTTAACTGCAGCCAGCAACTAAGCATCACACAGTTGCTCACTCACTCCCCTCCATGAGATGGGGGAGAATTCCTCAGGAGAGAATCAGAAGAGTAAAAGTGAGAAAACTCATGAGTTGAGATAAAGACAGTTTAATAGGTAAAGCAAAAGCTGCACATGGAAGCAAAGCAAAACAAAGAATTCATTCATTACTTCCCATGGGTAGGCAGGTGTTCAGCCAACTCCAGGAAAGCAGGGCTCTCTTATGCATAACAGTTACCTGGAAAGACGAACGCCATTGCTCCAAACGTCCCCCCTTCCTTGCCTTCTTCTTCTCCCAGCTTTAAATGCTGCATATATTGTCATATGGTATGGAATATCCCTTTGGTCGCTTGGGGTCACCTATCCCAGCTGTGTCCCCTCCCAGGTTATTGTGCACCTGTGGTGGATTGACCCTGGTTGGACACCAGGTACCCACCAAAGCCACTCTATCACTCTACTCAACAACTGGACAGGGGGAGAGACAATATAATGAAAGGCTCATGGGTCAAGATAAGGACAGGCAGAGATCATTCAGCAGTTAACATCACAGGCAGAACAGACTCAAATTGAGGAAATTAATTTATTAACAATCAAATCAGTGTAGGGTAATAAGAATTAAAACAAAATCTTAAAAGCACCTTCCCCCCACCTCTCCCTTCTTCCCAGGCTTACCTTCGCTCCTAATTTTCTCTACCTCCTCCCCTCCAGTGGCACAGTGGGACGGGGTATGGGGGTTGACAATGTCAGTTCATCACACATTGTCTCTGCCACTCCTTGCTCTTCAGAGGACTCCTCACACTCTTCCCCTGCTCCAGTGTGGGGTCTCTCCCATGGAAGACAGTCCTCCATTAACTTCTCCAACGTGAGACCTTCACACAGGATACAGTTCTTCACAAACTCCTCCACTGTGGGTCCCTTCCATGAAGTGCAGACCTTCAGGAACAGACTGCTCCACCTTGGGTCCCCCATGGGGTCACAAGCCCTGCCAGGAAACCTGCTCTAGCATGGGCTCCTCTCTCCACAGGTTCACAGGTCCTGCAGGAGCCTGCTCCAGAGTGGGCTTCCCACAGGGTTACAGCCTCCTTTGGGCATCCACCTTCTCTGGTGTGGGGTCCTCCATGGGCTGCAGGTGGATATCTGCTCCACTGTTAAGTTCCATGGGCTGCAGGGAGACAGCCTGCCTCACCATGGTCTTCACCATGGGCTGCAGGGGAATCTCTGCTCTGGCACCTGGAGCACCTCCTGCCCCTCCTTCTTCACTGACCTTGTTTTCTGCAGGGTTGTTTCTCTCATGGGTTCCCACTCCTCTCCTTTATGACTGTTGCTGGCATTCCTGAGGTTTTTTTCCCTTCTTAAATATGTTATCCCAGAGGCGCTACCACCGTTGCTGATGTGCTCTGCCTTGGCTGGTGGTGGGTCCATCTTGGAGCTGGCTGGCATTGGCTGTATCAGACATGGGGGAAGCTTCTAGCAGTCTCTCACAGAAGCCACACCTGTAGCCTGCCACCCCCTCCCCCCAGCTGCCAAAACCTTGTGACACAAACCCAATACAGCACCCCCAACCTACTCACTGGTGAGGTGGTTTGAGAAGCAGAAAAGGTCTTGATTCAGTGTAAGCACTACTTAGCAGTAATGAAAGCATTCCTGTATTATCACCGCTGTTTCCAGCACAAATCCAAAACATAGACCCATACTAGGTACTATGAAGAAAATTAATTCTATCCCAGCCAAAAACAGGACAACAGGAAAACAAGTAGACTGCTTCTTAAATCATTTGGGGAAATATATTGAAATATGTGATTTTACTTAGTCGCCAAAAACTAGTCTTGTGCCCACAGAAATATTTTAATGTACCTATCTCAGAAGATACAGAACCATTCTTTTTGTTTAATTGCTGATTCTGATGCAGACTAAAAAGTACATTTAAGCCTGAAATGCAGTAATTTCTTTTCAATTGATATACAGAAGATACTGCCTTCCCCTAGAAATTTTGTCAACCCTAATGTTGACTGGATTTAAAGAGCTGGATCAGTGAGATTTAGTGCAATATTATGCCACTTCTGAAAAGGAAAAGGGTCAAAAGAAAGATTGGAGACAAACATTAGTTTCCTGAAAAGTTTCTTATCTCATTCCTTGTTGGGTGGGAGAAGCTAGCTCTTGCTGGTATTCTTCCAAAACTCTTAAGGTCTAAGCAGAATTACAGAAATAGACGAAATGTTAGGGGATTGAATTTCCCACAAGTCTTTCACCAATCCTAACCCTTCATATGTACCATATTAAAAAAAATTATTCTTCCTTTTGAATGGCATTTGCAAGTTGTCTCTTACTTAAACAGGGTTCGTGAGTTTTTTGGTGTTGGGTTTTTTTTGTGGGTTTTTTTTTTTTTTTCAAAATGACTATGCTATTGATTGTTTCTCTTTTACAGAGAGATTCTCCATTCAAACTGTAAAAATATTTTCTTCATTTGGACTAGGAAGTAAAGTTGAGAATAAAAGATAGCTCTCCAGAACTGTACTACCTCAGCCTAGATGTTTTAAAAAGTCGCTTACAGATACTTTTTCATTACTGCAGACAGGCTACCCCAAAACTATTCACACTTCAACCCTATTGTGGGTCTTGAGAATGCTGCTTCATTCCCATTTAGAATTCCTCTTATATCTTCACTGTGCAAGTAAACTCTCAGCTTTAACTTCTTGTGGTAAATTGTCTTGTATGAGCATAAACTCATAGCAAAAGGCTACTATTACCTAGACTACTTCAGAGAGGCTTATATATACTGCAGGCTATATAGTACAGTGTCTCTCATAGAAATGAGTGTTCCACATTTACATTAAAAAAAAATGCTTCTACATGTTATACATCTTCACTAATCTTAATAATAAAAGAGATACTGCTAACACGAAAACCAGATTACATGAAAAATATATCTCTCTGGTCATAACTGTGTGTTGCAAAACACACATTAGAGGTAAGGCTTCATGATCTCCTTAAAATATCACAAATATTCAAATCCTTGATACTTGGAAATCTGAGTATTCAAAACTATTCCCTGTGCATTCTCCAGATTTATGGTTTTTAAACCTTACTCAGCTCCCTCAATTAGGATTCAGCCTGCATAAGATTTTTCTTCCATAATGCAGTTACTCAGTACCAGACCTTAGCATTTGAGAGAAAAATTCAACAACCTATTTTGAAAAGCCTGGCCCAAGCAAAGCTCATAACATTCCGGCTGCCTGCAATGGATTCATGATCTCATCAATAAGGGAACAAACATTTTATCTGTTTCAAAGAGTACTGGAAGGCACTCTCTCAGAGCATTTAGAAAACATCAGAAAATGTGTTTCTGGGTAATAAAAATGAATCATTTTATTGCAACCCTTTTATTTCTTATTTAAAAATGCATGAAATAAAGCAATCTTCTTGTATCAAAGTTTTGGGAATAGAAAATTTATATTTCTTTATTCCAATATAATTCATAAATGGGTCATTTTGATATTGTAATTTCGCTGGAAATAAAAAGAGAAAAAAAACCCAAACAAACAATAAACTTCTTGTGTCAAAAATGCCATCTTAAGTAAAACAGCTTTTTCTAGTAGAAAGCTGTATTTTTACAGACTGAAATAACTGTCTTTCATGCTTGTGTACAAGGCCGAGCACAGTTTAATGCTAATCACATACTTATCGCTGGAAAACAAATCATAAATGCATGAAGATCTTCTTTAAAGCTTCCTGTGGAGTGGGAGTGAAGAAGTTAAGCTTTTAAATCTTTTCAAACAATAAAATTCTCGTCACTGTATTAAACTGAGGCAAGAAAAGTTTAGTGTTCACATAACCTAATATTTAGCCTTTTAATGTTAAAGAGGTACCACATTTCTGAAGACATATGCCTGGAAGAAAACATTTGACTTCACCATGACTGATTGCTGAAGACTTGGTTGTTTAACCTTAACACTTTATTCATGCTCAGTTTGTACATGGATTATATAATTTGGAAAAGGGCCCTGTGGTGAAAGATGTTATATAAATGTTCTGTGTTTATTCTGATTATCCCTGTAGCTAATAACTGTTACTCACTTATGATAATCAAATGCCTCTTCAACACCAAACAATGCAGTAATGAAATGACTAATGGTTTTTATTTGTAAAATTTTGACTTAGTTGATTAAACAATTAGAAAGGATATGTGCAAATATAAACTACATCTTCCTTTATTTTACAAGACAATGCAAAATTTGAAGAGAGTCCAGCTGTACTTCACTAACCATCAGGAGTAACAGCTCTATTGCTGGCTCCTGGATAAAAGACTGATTCCCAAATATGTTATTATGGATCTATTTAGGTAGAGGAATTAGTTAACAAGGGATTGAATTCTCAATTAAAAGAACAATAAATGAGATTTTATCTTTTTGTTATAAATCTGTGCAAAAAAATATTAAAACTCTATTGTCAATTAATCAATTAAAAATGTGAATATGTAGCACTTGTGTGTCTTTCTGTCACCTTTACAGTGGAATAAGGCTCTCATTTACAATCCTGACTATATTAGAAGTTTTGATTTGATGGAGAATATTAAAAAGTTAGTGGCTTTAAGGACAGTAATGTATTTCTGCGGTATATATTACAAGAGGGAGATAACTAAGATCAGAATAAGATTGGAATGTGAACTGTTTTTCCATAAAGTGTGAGATTAAAAAGGAAGAGGACACATGAAGTCCCCCCATACTCACTTCATACAAATAAGCTTGAGGTGACTGGGGGGAAGGTGAGGGAAAGGCACCCCAACTCACCTAACCATAACTGAGAGAGGCAAACACAAATAGAGAGACAGACAGCTATTTCCGCATGTCAATTCACTCAAATTCTAGCTAAACTGCTCTCTAAAAGAGCGTAGAGTGGAATGAAGCATTGAGAAGTTCAGATGAGATATTTGACTTTAAGGCAGGTAAAATTTAGTAATATTAATTTGGTCTTATGCAATGATATTGCTATTTGCCTTGAAGCTATTTGCATTGGCTTTCTTTGAATTATTGACAGGACAACACCAGAGAGTTATAAAACAGACACTGAACAACATAGAAAATAGGACGTATATATTCAGTTAGGAATAATATTTGTGCTTAATATATATTTATTTCCTTCCTAGGGCTTGCTTTTCATTTTGCTGACTTTTCATGCCCTTTTCATCTGATAAATCGATATACTGAGTTATATTAAAAAAGATCCAAGAAGAGTATATTTTCATTAACAAGAAATGGCTCATGAGAATTTTCATGGAAATTCTGTGTCATAACAAATTAATAAAATAAACATTACCATTTTGCTGTCCAGATCAGGCATAAAAGAGACTCAAATCCCATAAAGAACACTGCCACAGTAGAAAACGATGCTGTAAGTTATTTGACTAAACCAGCTGCCAGTCTAAGTAGCTCTAAGGGTTCAGGGATTTTTTCGTTTTCCCAGTGAACAGCCATTACTAAGCATTTTTCACAGAAAAACGTGCTACTATTTAAATAAACAAATAATTACTACTTTAAAAAGCTTGTGGGCATAGAAAATAGCACATCCAGTGAAGTGTCAGTACCTCATAATGGCAACATGAAGTACACATACTAAGCAATCTGCCACTTCAGCCATAAGCGAGGAATCTATTCTCTCTGGTGGTACTCAGGAGACTGAAAAGCCATTTAAAATGAGAATTAAAGGAACTGTACCACTCTCAAAATGCGTCATCGTATTGTATCCACTTGGTCTGGAATCTCGCTTATTTTGAAAATGTACAACATAAATCTGTACACAAAAATGTGACACAGCTGCAGGACATAAAAATCAAACTGTCCAGAAACACATTCATACATTTGAATTTTTTCCCAACATAATCTTTTAAAATTGTAGTAAATATTTTTTAGATTCCAATGAAACTATGAGTTATTAGCTGTTTTATGAAAGAGGGCTAAGATTTTTTTTTGCTTCTTTTTTAAGGATGTACTCAACGAGCCAGCATCATCACATGCGGCGTATCTAGAGAACATACTTTTGGACTACAATCACTGTAATGTGTCAAGCTAAAGCAAATAAATCCTTTGGCTCCTCAACAAAGAGAATTAGTCTCAGCTGACCTTAAACAGAAATAAAGTTATATTCTCATATAAACCTCAGAATATCGTTACTTTCTCAAAAACAAAAAGAAGTCTCAAGCTAAGGCTAATTCAGCTCCAAATGCACATACCAATTTCTGAAAGTTTGGAATTCCAACTCAACTCTTATAAAACATTCAGGAATAAACATAAAAAGAGTTTTTTCTACTTAATAAACAGCAAAGGAGAACATAAAACTGTCCTGGATAAAATAAAGTACCAAGCTGTGGCTTAGAATCATATTTTTGAGTAAAAAGAGCGACAGAATTCTTTCAGTAATTAATTGGGACTGAAAAAGCATAGAATCATAAGAGTCAGACAAGGGTATCCTATAGATATGAATTTTCAATAATATAAGCCCACACTTTTCTTTCTTTTCTTTTTACATCCCACTGTACTCAAGCTTAATTTGTGCAGCAATTCACTTTTTGAAGAACTTGAAGGACAACAAAGAGTAAACAGTTTGGAATGTAGAAAAGAGTCTTACCCAATTTTTATTCCTATATGTTCAAGTAACACACTGGTTGATTGAGAGAGATCTTTAACAAAGAGTGAACCGTATCTTTAAATACTTTGTTTGTGGAGAGACACAATCCAGAACCACTGTTTAAAGAAAGTAGCAGCTCAGTGCATGTGTTTAGACAGTCTTGCTGATGGCAAATTAGTGCTGGAATTATATTGCAACTGTGTTCTCAAGTGACTGATTCTACTAAGCATTTGTTTATAGAAATTTAAAATCATCACACTTGAGACCAATGTCTTTGACATGAACATAGTTAATACCATATGGAGATAATTTATTATGAACTTTGTGATATTTGAACAAGCACCACGACCCAAGAAACCCTGTTAAATAGAGTTGCTTGTTTTTTCTTCGGGTGACAATTTAGTTGTGCAATGTGTTGTCATCAGTTGAGATTAATCACAGTAATTACATGCGTTTCACTAAGAACATTATTAAAAATTATTTTAATATAGACCAGGAGAAATTAGTTTCCAAGTCAAATTATATAAACACTGAAAAATGGTAAACACTCATCTGAAAGGTAGGTCTTACATGATTTCTGTTTGTTTGGAAACTGCCAAAATGAGGATGATATCATAGACAACTCTGTGGCAAAACTTTATCTACACGAAGATAAATGCTTGACAATTTAATATGAAAAAACGTCTTATTTGGGAAATTAGAGGCTGATTAAGCTAAATAAATTGATCTATCAAAAATCAAAGCATTTACAAAAACAAGCTACAGAAATGATGAGTGGCTTTTTAGTGTTTAAAAAGGCAGGTTATATTCCAGATCCGCATTTGGTTTTATCCAGAAGGCTAATTAAAACATGAATTTTTGTTTGGATGTGAGAGCACCAACATCTTGTGTCCTGTGTAAGCAAAAGCTTCTAACATCAAGCATATTGCAAATCAGCTGCTAGACCTAGTTTTCCAGTCCCCTACATAGCTCACATTTTGCAAGACTAGATGCCCTCATATGATTTTACCCCTAGTCAGGAAATAAGCTTGCACAGCTAAGGGTCATTTCTGGTTCAGCCTATATGGTACCAGATTTGGATACAGGAATTAAAGTAGCACCACATGTGTAACAATTTTGTGTGCTACCAAATAATAAATAGATTGCAGATTAATGAATATAAGAAATACAATAATTTACAGAGCTTTGAAATAAACTAGAGAAAACCGGGAACAGCTCTCCTATGCTGGAGGTGGTCTGAAAGCAGGGATTCAGACTGCAAGGTAGAGGTTTTCTTTTGACATCAAATAATTATTGTAGCATAGGATTCTTCCCTCACCAAAAGGATATAATTTAGCATGGGACCTCATGGGCGCTTTGCACCATGTTAGACTGGAGAAAGCACTGTTCCCATTCTGGGATTTCTTTGTCCTTCAGCCAAGGATTGTGTTGTCATTCGGTAAAAACCTAATTTATTTGAAATCTTATGGGGCAGGTTTTTTTTTTTTCAGATGCGTTTCAGGCCTTTGGTCATTTTGTTGCCTCAGCCTCTGTCATGGCTTCTGAGTCTGTGGTCAAAAGTTCACAGCCTTCAGGCTGCTTTGTTGCATTTCAGTGCTGGAAAAGGGAAGCCTGATTCAGCAAGGGCATAAGGAGAAAGGAGAAACAAAAATTAATACCAGGAGTAAAAAAGGCCTGATAGGAGGGATTAAATCAGTGCCAAAATGTTGACCGCATCAGTGTACAGGACAGGAATGGTGGAGGCTGCCCATGGATGGGGCAGGGTGGACCTCCACAGCCAGGGCCAGTCCCATGACCTTTGCAGCCTCAGCTGGAGAAGTCCTGCTCTGCCTGCCCCCGGCTGGGGACATTGATCCCAAGATTATTTTGTAAAATAGATCCTACAAATTTTTTCTTTTTTTAAAGAAACTGAGACAACTGGAAATACTCGCAAAGGACCTACCTATGTTCAAAGTCAAGGAGTTTGACAGTAAGAGTAGAATTCATCTCAAAATTTCAGTCTCCTAAAAAGGTTTTTTGTTAAATTTAAGGTCACCTGCATTCTTTGTGTTGTCACTCATATGGGAAAGACACCTCATAAAAATACATTACTGTTCTGGTTCATTGTCCTAGCTAGGATTTCTCTCTAGGTTACCAACTTTCAGAGGTTGTCTTTGACTAAGGAACTTAGACAGCCAGCTTAGGTAGACTCTGAACTCTCAGGTAAAGAGGTGTGAGATAAATTCCCTTTCTCAGGATAGGACTGGCCAGAAATTGGTCCATTCTCAGTTTGCAGTGGATGGAGTCCCCTGGCATTGGTGCAGCTCTGTTCTTCTCCAAGCATCTGTTCTAAAATACCTAGTTTATCAAAGAGATAAGCCAACTTTCTGTCCCTCCAAGTGCTTTTCCTTTTGCTTCATAGGTTAAAAAGGTACCTTACCTGGAACATATTCTTCAATTAAATAACAAAAATCTGACACCTTCTTAAAATAGGTGTCAGCAACATACAGACAAAGAGCTGTATGGGACCCTAAGTCCCTTTTTGATACAGAGGACTATAATTAAGACTAATTTTCAAAGCATTTAAGTTCTTTGAAATTATTAGGCATAATTTCACCTCTTTACTGTGGCATAATTTACCCAGGAGACAAACAAAAGCCTCAGAACACAGATGAACAAACCTGTGAATCGTATTTAAGGGTAGAGTTCCTAGAACTAAGAAAGAATTATAACTCTTCAGATATCACCTCTGCAATGAAATATCAAGCTTCATAACTATGTATGCAACAAATAAGCCTTCTGTGTGTAAACACAGTCTCTTTTTACCCCAAATCCTAAACTCAAAGCTGTTATGAGAGTTAATAAGCATGAACATTTTAAAGGTGACAAAATATATAAACCTCATTCATGCAAGGCGGCAAACTTTGCTTTGCTCTAGAAAACAATCATGAGATTGCCTTTAAGTATGTCTGTAGTTCCAGTGAATTGAATGGTATTCCTCAGGTTCCTGATGAAGTTATGAATGTGGAAAATTAAGGACAAGCTTAAGTGCTCAAAGATGCCACAGTACCGAGTATATTCCAGAAACAGAATCTAAGATGCACTCACGAGTATCTTTGGCTTGAAATTTTACAAAGGAGAAGCTAACTGTAGCTAAACTGATTAGACCATACATTCAGTCAAACAAAAACCCATTGTCAGGTGAAAAAATAGAAGTTTAAATCCCTTCCTGACCTCTTCCCATGTCTCCCACCACCTTATTTATTCACTACATGCTTTAGAACATGAGTCCCACCATGAGATGTCTGAAGGACCCCACAGGATGCATTCATGTATTGTTTTCTATAAAGAAACAAGTATGTGTTTACAGTTTAAATTCTTTGAAAATGGGGTAATGGTTTCGAATGTGATCATCCACACTGATGCTGGCTTTACCTTCAGTACAAATTGGAAATATTAGTATAAGTAGCCCTATCTCACTTTGTCCAAAATTAGGAAGCTGATGTTTATTGTTAAATCTAATAATTTATCAGCCAATAGGTGGCAGTGAAAGTATTTAACATTTATCTACTTCTTCTATTTTCTTTTAGGAGAATTCACATTTCCCTCAAGTAAATAGTCTATTATACTCATGAATTAAAAGCCAAGACACATATTGAATTTTGTCATTAAAAATATTAAGTACTTCTAAATAGTTGGAGAACTGTTGAAAATTTAAACAATTTGTATCTTTGTTGAAACCAATTCTAAGGCAGGAGATCCTTTTGAGATCCTGGGACCAATGACATTCCAGGGAGTATCTTACTATGTAGTTTAACTGTAAATATCTGGGGAACTGTAGCATTCCAGGAATTGGCTTATACTCTAGCTTTTGCATGCTGCATGTCAATTTGTAATTTTTTTTCCAGTTTCTTTCATTTTTGCAATCCTGTGAGGAAAGAAAGAAGATTTTATATCAAATATAATGTAATTTTTCATCGCTAGTGTTCACCTGAATTTTATTAGGACAAACTTTACAAGCAACCTCTTCATTCTCTGTGGTAAACAATCTCATAAAGTATTCTACGAATAGAGTTAATGAGCCATTTCAGATCAGACTTCCAAAGGTACGTGCCTTAACATATTCATAAAAAAGCAAACTTTCCATGTTAAGTTTTTGCTAACTTTAAATACTCTTTGAGTAAATGTGATTCAGAAGATATTAAGTATCAGTGTTCTGATTTATACTGAGTATAACGCAGTTGTTGTCTGCGCATCATGTTCCATACCTGCATGTAAACTTCCTCCAAGCCTTTTATTGAAAGGTATGCCAAGATGGTGAAGCAGGAATGACTTGGTCTGAAAAAATATAACATTGTGTTGCAACACAGAACATTTTCAGGCTGCTTCTCTACCACCTCTCTATAAAAAATTGTCGTAAGAACAAATATAGGCCATATAGTTTTCAGCTATAGCAAATAAAAATGTGGGAGGGTTCAGCGTACTGATATCGACTACAATGTTACAGAGGACAAGAAGCAAATAGCATCAAAATAGAAGTATATTGGAAAAAGGATGGTATGTAGGGATAAACAGTAACTTCCATGGTTCTGTTTAGTGCTTCCTTGCTTGGTACTACAGTACGTTCTGAATAATGTTAACATTTGCATCAAAGGAGAGAAATCCATCACATCATGTGTCAAAAGAGTATCTATATTTTGCTTACATTAAGAGATCTACTTGTGAGAGATTTTAATTTACTCAGCTGTACCTATGCACCTTAATTGCAAGTAACCAGGAGCTTTTCATACATTCCCGCCTTCATCATTCTCTGCAACCAGGAAAATTAAAGTGCCTTCAAATCACAGAGCAGTAGAACATAATAATTTAATGTTACAGCACTAGGCCTAGGCAAGCTATAAGACTTTTCAGCGTTACCTGAATTGGTTCTGGAGACTTATGACACTGCAGTTGGTCATGAGAATGGATGTATCATACCAGAAAGTATTTCAAGTTAAAACTCAAACCACTAATATAAAGTTAGGCATTGTTTTCTCTGTTCAGGAAGCAAAGTGAGGAACTAAAGCCAACCAAAGAAGTCTAAGCAAGGATGTGTTCTCCATTAACAATATAACTGAAAATGTCATCATTTTCAGGTTAGCTGGGATATAAATGGTTATGAAAAAAAGAAAGACCAATATTCTGGCTATGAATGTTTGCCCAGGTTACTCCTATTACACAAGTTCTGTAATCTAATATTAAAGAGAGTACCTTTAAGATATAAACAAAATGAGAAATATGATGAATGAATTCATAAATATTTTAGGAAAGAAAAGTGTGGAATTTTACTGACATCTCTGTTTATGAGTATCTGCATAACCACAGCCTGGTCACAAAAGATAAAATTAAGTTTAATAATTGCATGTCTTGAAAATATGATGTCTTCTTTATTAACAATTTGCTACTAAATACCTTTTTGATTCTTTCCAGATACATACTCAAAAAATCTACCAACTAAATTGAACATTTTGGGCTGCTTTCAGATAAATGGTCTGCTATTATTGTTATTTATTTACAAGTCTGTGGATCAGATATTATGAGAACCATACGCATTTCCAGTTACTGTAGCACCTGAGTATTTGCCAAGAGATATTTGAGTAGAATTTTAATAGATAATTTAAAAAATTAGAAAAAGCTAATGACACAAAGTCCCCCTCAAGTTTATTAAATAAGTGAGATACAGTATTTCACAGGACTGTGTTCACAAGAATATCCAAAGTCCTGAGCCCTTAATGAAAACCCACAAATCATGCTCTGTAAGCTACACAGAATAATTTTCATGAGAGATGCAATAAGCCAGAGACCACCACACTAACAAGAGGATCAGCCATCAGCTGTGGCTGATATAGCCACTGATCGTCATGAACACAAATAAACATAGGTATTTCAATAAAAAGAAGGGAATGAGTTGTTTTTCTTCATATTGTTAAAGCATATGATGGTATTCAAAACAATAGGACCAGTGTTTTATTCAAAATCATAAATTTACTATACAACCTTACAATTTAGACCTAGTCACTGGAGCTATTTCAACCATTTTCAACAAAATGAAATCCAATTAACATATGCTGCTTTTTAAATCCTCCCTATCTATCAATATTTCTTAAAGAATTTACTAATTTTGCTAGTTTTCCTATGATATGAATGCATTTGCACAAATGGCACTCTGTGGAGCTTCTGCTAAAGTACTGTAGTGTGCTGGTTTTCCATAAGTAAATCTCTGTGGTAACTAACAGCAGTGTAACGCAGCTCAGGGCATTCCCTCTTAACATCACAGATTATCAAACACGCAGCAGCCTCCTAAACTTCCTTCAGTCCTCTTATTGAACATCACGATAAGGCCTCATAAAGCGTGGCAGATTCTGAAGAAACTGATGTGCAAACTTGCCCAGTTCCATACAGGTGATACCTACAGAATTCACAGAACTGTTTAGTCTTCCCAGACATCCTCCTTCCCAGACATCTATAAGCATCTGAGCAACAAAGGACCAGTATTCTCAATGTATACTGAGGTTTGCCTGGAATGGTGGTCAGACACTGAATGTATTTATACAGCTGCTTGCGCCTCAAAATACATGCATCTTAGGCTATACAATTCACCCTGACGGGCCTTGGGGATCCTTTCAACAGTAATTCTTTGTTCATATGGATTGTGTCATTTAATCCCAGTATGTCTGAGGCAGGTTGTAAACAGTGAATTCCTGAAGATGATAATCCATTATTGAACTTGTTATTGGATGTTGTTTGAATGTTAGATTAAACTTTTTATATCTCTATAATTGTTTCTTTCTTTGTAAAGAAGTTCTAAACCCAGAGCTGATATCCTATGCTTAACTTTAGCATAGGATCCTGGCCCAAAATTGATTGTCCCCTAAAAATCAACTCCTATTGAAGATGTTATTTCTGTTCTACTCCATTTTCATGTTCGTATAAAGCAACAGGATATGAAACTATTAACCAGGGATCAGAACTTAGGATCTGTAATTCTTGTCTTGTCATACCTGCAGAAAGCACCACAAGAAAACTCAAGGTGGGACAGCAACCTGTTTATATTTACTTTGGATCAGTATAATAGGAATTAATTTGTCATATATAAGTAGAAAGGTTATGGTATTTTTTTTTTCCACTTACAAGTAAGCTTTTTGTACAAAGCTCCATCAGGATAAAATGACTCCCAGCATATACTTTCTTACATTTGCTGTGCTGGTGGGATAACATGTAGAAACCACAACAGTAAATGAAAAATCAAGTCCTGGATGTAAATTAGTTAGAGGTGATTTTTGTTTCTTCACTTTAATTTTTTTAAAATTTCTTTTTCTTCCCCCTCACCTCTGACACTCCCCCCTCCCCCCGCAAGTAAACTAACCAACTGTAATTGGGCTTGGATGCTAGTTTAGAAAGTCTGAAGTCATTACCAGTTCTTGGATATTTGTAGTACAAGTAGAAGTCGTCTAGCTAATGAAGGAAATCAGATCTTTCTATAATAAGGAAACCAAAAAGGTGCTGTCTAATGGGGAGACTTATTAAAACTCTCATTGAAACGTCACCTGGTGCTAAGTGAACAGGCTTGGCAGTGATGAATTAGAGACAGTAGCTATTGTAACCTGCCATGGCTCTTTATGATGGGATGATCATGCTAATACACAGAACTACTAAGGAGAACTATTGAGAGTCTCCATGTAACTGCCAAAGATGAGATTTCACCTTATGCTTCCTTGCATGCATCCACTTTCTAATTAGTGATGGGAAAAATTCAAAGCAATTTGGGAATCAGCTGAAATGCAGATAAATAACGTGCAACAAAACAGTTGTTCATACAAAGGGAGACAAGGTCAGCAAACAGCAAGGCCAGTGCACCCTAAGCTAAAAGTATTTGCTTTCACACAAACAGTCAACAATCATTAGGGCAATGAGGGTCCCTCTCTAAGACTGCAGTATTTCACTGAACCCGACACATCTGCCTTGGCTCTGTTCTAGTAGTTACCAGCCACACTGAGAAGGACCCAGTCTGTGGCAGACACCAGTTGCCTCCATCCTCATCTTCCTGTCTCTTCTTCCCCTCACTATTTTCACCTTCTCTTGACTAGTCCTAACGTTTTTCTGCAATGACACTGCTTAACACTGCAGAGCAGAAGCTGTGCCATTTCAATCAGAAAGTGACTACTGCAACTGTTGGGTAGTTGAAAGGTTTGGAGGGAGAAAGCGTCAGAATAACCAACTGTGAATAGGACCATGTAAATGGAAAAAAGGAGATCCCACATGGTGTCCAGAGCTAAATGGGAACACAAGCAAAAGAAGGTGAAAGAAGAGAAGATAATTATTCTCCAGGGTTTTTTTTTTAAAAAAAAAAAAAGAAAAAAAGGAAAAAAAAAACCTCACCCTGTTGTATAAAACATACATGTTTATAAAATGATTCATTTAAGTATATTTTACCTTTTCATTATAAAGCTCCAGACTATTTCTCTGTTTACAATGGTAATAGAATGCAAGGGTTGCAAAATTAAGCCCTGACAAGTTGGGAAATGCCAGAGTCAGTCTCTTACTGGAAGCACATTATGATACAGATTCTTCCATGCAATGATCCCACTTAAGACAAGATTCCTCTGAGGGTGTAGTGCTCCATTACTCAGTGTATTGTTTTCTACTCTTTGTTCAAAATAGACAAGCAACTGGGCAGGCAGTTAATGAGTGAGTCAAGACTTGATCTCAAGTTCATTCTCAGCAATTCTGTGAAACTTACAGGATGTGATAAGGGTGCTTTGACAAATAAGATATCATAGATCTCTGAGGGCTTCAGAGCAAGCTCACACTTGTTCTTGACTGAGAGTCTAGATACTCCCAGTGACCACAATTGAAAAACCAGGTTTCACTGACTTGCCTAAAATCACACTGTAGTTCTAAGGCCAGCTGCGTTAATTTTTCCTGTCCCCTGTCTTGTCACTGCACATCTTCTAAGTTGAGTAATAAATAAGGCAAGAGCAGCTTCCTATATGTTGTAGTTCTCAATCACACTGACAATTCACATGGCTTACTAGGAGTACTGAATGAAAGAGATATCCCACCAAAGCAAAACACGGTAAGCACACAAAACAAAACTGCATCCTAATATGTATGCATCTGGTTAAGGCTGCAAAAAACACCAAAATCCTATCAATTCCTAACTTTCCAGAACTTGGCTTCGCTGTCTTAGTGAGGAATGTGTTTTCTGATTTAAAAGAAAAACAAAAATCAAGGAACCATTAGACATACTCCTGATGTTCAAGAGCGTCAAAGAAAAGACTGGAAACTCATCCATGGCGCAGCCTGCTATTCATGGACATACAAAGTATCACTGATTTTTCATCCAGCTTGTTGATCTACATTACAGACACAAGTTATGCCAGTAGGTTTTACCAATACTTGCTGGGAAATGGCACACTTAACGCAGAGGTCTGCTCTGGTGCCAAATGTCAAGTTGCCTGTTCCATATTGAGTTACTAGAGCTTCACACGAACACCACTGCAATGCTTTTACTTGTTTTTAACTTGAAAGAACAATGCAGTTTTCTTCAGTCTTATTCTAGGAAATGGCCATACACTGTTTATTGATGGTTTTCAGAGAAAGTCAGGCTAAGGCAAATCTCTCAAATGGAACATTTCACCCTAAATGATTAGAACCTGGTGAGCTTGCGAGAAATTGAAGGCAAGCTCTTGAAATGCGTGTGTAACTTAACTTGGTAAAATGCTTCCAGGCTATTTTGTGGCCTGATAAAAACTTGTAGGCACAAAAGTAATTTAGAACCTGAATTTTTATCTCATCCATGTATCAGCAGGTTTTTTTATTCAGTGGGGGAATGTATTCTTCATACATATTTGTAGCAGAATCTAGAATTTCCACACTACTGTTGGTCAATAGAAACAAGTAATCCTCCTTAGAACCAGTCCAAAAAGAAACTGGCACATAGTAACATCCATCATAAATAATGAATGGACCAATTTCAAAGTGTAATATTACATCAATATTCACACTTTTTGAATATTGATGTAAATTGGTTTAAATTGACCAGATGCTCTGAAGATGGCATAGACAGGTGCAAATTATTTCTCTCCTGTCAGCAAATCCCATTAGTCTTTAGAAGAGATGCACTATAAGGGAAAGCAGCTGCTTGTTCCCCTTAGGGACTGCAGAGAAAGGCACCTCTAATGTCCCCTGGGAATTTCACAGAAGTGCTGAAAATGCAAAATAAGCTTGGGATCAAATCGCTAATCAAGACTTTACCTTGACTGACTACACTTTTTACTACCCATTCCTCAGTACAATGATCCTCTCACAGGATTATCTATGCTCTGTCCCTTTTCTGAGGCTTGTGATTATGTCTACAAAAGTAAATAAAAGAGGCTGGAGCCGTTTTCTAACCCTGCAGCTAGGTGACGCCCTAGTTCACATTCATTCCAAAAGGAAAGAGAAGCAAACCTGCCAATTTTCTGAAATATTTTTATTTGATTTAAAATATTGACAGTCATTGTGCTAACAATTACATTATACATGTATTCACACCCTAGTGCTTGATTCCACAAGGTAATTCTGGATTATTTACTGATATAAGCAAAGCCTCTAAGAACACTGAAGACTTCCTCTTGAAGTCTGACTACTTTTCCGGTTTTCATCTGCATATCCATCCTAAGGGCTCTCCACCATTTCTTTGTGAATCAGTGACCAGCTTTCCAAAACAGGCTTCTCCTCTTTCCTTGATTTTATAGGATCACAGATGACCCTGCTTAGAAAGCAGTCTTCTTTCTAGGTGTACTTAAGTGTTGACTCTAAACCCAGCACAAAAAACGTAATTAATTTGTGGTATGAGTAGAGCTGCAATGTAGTTATGCTTTTATGCTAATTTTACAATATTCTTATGCTACAGAAGGGATTGCACTCTATATAGTGTTAGGGGGATAGCTGGCCTTTAAAACACTAATATCTAAGATAATACATGGGGCAAGGGAAAGAATAATAGTGTGGAGATTGCTGAAGCAAGAAAACAAGATCAGGATCAAACACAAGAACTAAACAAGGTAAGCAAGGTAAGGGGAAGGAGTAAGGCCACATTAAGAGGAAGGGACTACCATGCAGTACTGGAGCTCTGGTGCTAACAGGGAAAATTAAAGCTCTTCGCCCCCACCCCCACCCCATCTTTGACAAATTATCAACCTTGTAACCCTGTAATTTTTATAGTATTTTCCACCTTCCCCTCCACCTTAACTTGCATGTAACAATTGTTTTACACTTGAGAGATTATACAGATATCATTAATATAAATTGCCCCTTTCTGACTCCATGACTGAATATGCATTTTTAGTATTAGTTTCTAGGTCAGGTTTGATCTTGTTTTGCATGCAGGATTTGTTAGATACATTCCTTTGATTCCTTTCTGAAAATCCATGAATACAGTAAATGATCAATTCATCTTATCTTCTTTTTACCCCCAGTCGTGCCTGTTTGTGACAAAATTATTTCTTTATTTTCTCTCTGAAAACATGGTTGTCATTAACCCTTAAATGAATGCATACTTCCTTTTGCTAATAGAAGTGGCTGTATATTGTGTGAAGGCATGCATGCAGCATGTACACATGGAAATCAGATTCCAACAATGATCGTACCATTTGCATTGGTTTGCTAAGGATTTTGAAGCTTTCCAATTTGCATAACTTAGTGGAAATAGGGCATAAATCAGTTCTTCTAGTTTGTGAAGCTCTTTCTGTGTGTTATGGGATCAGCAGCTTCCCTTCTGCATTCCATACCGAAAACCAGCTCAGTAAATTAGAGTGTATGGCTGTATTTGCAAACAATTACAAATAGACAGGGTAGAGTCACCCTCCCACCTTGCTGAGTGTGACTTTTCTGTACGACTGTCTGATATTCAGGCAAATTCAAATAAAAACTCCTTTGCTGTAGTAGCCATTCAGCTTCATAAAACATTCTATTTACATGTGGCTTCAGCCAAGACACGGGCCAGGCTTACAGGTTTATAGAGAAACAGAAATTGCTAGAACTGGCAGTGTAAATAGAAATAGCAGAAGGAGGTAATGCTATGAGAATAAATATTGGAAATGCAGCTAGAAAACTGGATGGGGGCAAGTAATTTTAAATCTTTTCTCCTCTGCAAATATAAAAGCTTGGAGTCTTCTGGCTGTGATGTATGTAGCTTAAACCTTCCCTGTCACTCAATACAGCTGCCACTGAAAAGGAACTATAAAAAACTAGTTGATTCAGAGAGCAAATGCATGAAATTTAAGTAAAGAGTTTGGGATTTACATTTTTGGGAGGTCAGAAGCCAATGCAAGAACACTAGTAACTGGCTTTCCCCCAGTGATCTACTGAAGTCTGAAGTTCCCAATTTCTCTAAAAGCTACCATCAGTCAGATTCTCTGAGAAACTATACCACATCCTTTCCTAGGCTGTGTGATCTGTTGCACTGGGGTGATACATCCACATGGAGTTAACAGGGAGAGAGGGAGGGAGGGTGAATAACATGCTGTACAACATGCTACCTGCCATACTAACAATGCTGCAATAGCCCAGTGTGATGAAAGTGCATTTGAGTTTCATGCCAATAGATTGCAAAGAACTGATGTAGCTATCTTTGCATTGAGAAACATTCAACTTTCATGTCCCAAAAATCAGGTACTCCTTTGTAGCTGAATTTATGGGCAGCATGGATGTGGAGTAGGGCTTAAACTCGCCGTGGGGAAAACAACTTTGGGAATCACTGGGATTTCTAAGTGTAATGGCTTAATGGCTCCCCTATCATTCTCATAAGTAAAACTGATTGTAAATAAAATAAAATGTAAAGTAAGCAAAACAAAGACATTCAACAATATCTGTAGCTTTTTTCTTCCCCCTGCCACATTTATAAGGCTTCTGCTCCCCCAGAACCCAATGTAATCTGTCATAAGCAGTCATTAGCAAAGGAGCATCTTATTGTCTGGAAGTATTTCACTGAGATCTGCTGACAACACTCCCTCCTAACATGTATAAGGTAGGTTTTATACTGGATGAGATCTCCGTTGCTGTTGTCTTCCACCCGAGACCATTCCATACTGAGATGGAATCCCACACCAGAGAGTGAAATTCAGGAATAAACACTGGAGGCTCAAACCAACTTTAATTATAAAAATAAAAAATGTGCAAAGAGGAGGTGTCTTTCAACAGCTGTTGTTATTTCAATGTGAAAAGTTCAAAATAAAATTTAACAAAGGCTTAATTTCTAAAATTATGAAAGAAGAATGTATCAAGCCAAAGGGGAAAAAATCTGGTTTTAAGTAAAAGTCATATTCACTAGATGATAACTGGAAGTGGCACACTGCTCTTCTAGTGTTTAAGGAGAAGCTGATCACAGATTTGTAAGAAACTAAACCAGTCATATGAACAGACAAGCAGTACAGTCATATGGTTGGAAAGATTAGTTGATATAATTAGCAAATGAGATAAACCAGATACCTAAAACAAAAAAATACAAAACAAAAAAAATTAAAAATCTTTCTTTGAAAACTCATCATGTAGAAACAATACACTTATAGCCCCCTACCCAAAATAAACAGGCAAAATGATGATCAAGTAACAGAGGAAGATCACAAAAAATGGGAGTAAGAAGCATGAACAAAGAAAATTTTGCAACCAGAAAGAAGAATAATGTCTTTCGCTATTAATTTATCCAGCCCCTTAGACATAGTTACTCAGTGTAATAGCTTTTGTACAAAACTATACTGAACACATTCTTAAACAAATAGAACCTCCTATATCAGTATGCCATAAGTGCTCAGTTACAGAAACAGCATGAATGGGAGCACTTCAGCAGTGACACTCGGGGCTGTGTTCATAAGCCAAGAAAAGCTACAGCTGAAGGCAAATTACAATTTGAAGGCATGCCCGCCTGCTCCCTCCGCTCCAGCTCCATGATCCAAGCTGTGAGGGAGGAATAAAATTAAATAAAAGGCCCACAAGCAAAAGGTGCAAATGCTTCATTATTTTTCCAGGCAAACCCAAAAGTCACGTACTAATCTCAAACATTTTCTGTGAGAGAAAGGATCTTGAACTGGCTAGGGAATTAAGAAGTATGATGGTAGGGGGTTTTTTGAAGCCTGCACTTATTATATATTTGCACTCCATATAAAGGAGTGTATAATCAAGGTCAGGACCCAAGTAAAGGGGGTGGAAAATAGTACAGCACTGTGGAAGCACTGTGGAAAATAGTACAGCATTAGACAGAAACCTGCCATGAAGGCAGACACCTACCAGAGATATCTAGCACACACAGGAACTGCATAAGGAGCCAACTCTTCCAAGGGATGGAATTTTCTTTTCCCCACCTACAGTCCCTTCTGTAAATAACTTCCTCGTGATGTTAAAGCTGTCATGGAGCTACACACTGTGGAGGTCTGTGGGGAGAAAGGATAACTCAAGATAATTCTGTATTCTTTTGGTATTGTAACTCGAACACTGGCATTTGATATAGATGGGATTTTTAGCCTTCAGACTGGCCAAATTGCACATATGAGAACCAAACTAGTACCAGGGCGCAGCAAGGGATGTCTGCTCCCTCAGGGCTGTGGAGCCTGGAGTCATATTGGCCCCAGTATTTGCTCTCCCACTGGGGCTGGCCTCATTGGGCAGGGTTGCTAATAGGCTCTATAGACAGCCACAGACAGAATGAGTGATGAATTAGGGCTGGGGTCTATCCACGGAATCCATCCAGAAAACAGGGTCAGAAGCAGGTCTTAGCACAGGTACAGCTACCTCATAGCTTAAACCTGTACTGCGAGCCCCAGCCTGAGCTTCAGTGAAGATCCCAGATCAATGGGCAGGGTGTGGGACCCCAGGTGAGGCTGGTCAGGGCAGCTGAGGCGTGTTAGTACCCCCAGGGGCCTGACAGTAAGCATTAAACCAAACTTAATAAAAACTTGCCAGAGGAACAAAGATCATTTGAGTTTTTCACAGCTCCAGACCAGCCATTGCAGGCACCAGATCTGCAAGGCAGCTCACTGTGTTCAGTCCTCTCATACATTCCAAGTGCTTCTAGACCGTATGTTCTTCCATAGCTTCTGCAGTAAGTCACAGTCTACACAACAGGCTTGTAAAACCTGGGTGTAAAACAAAGGTATGGAGTTACTATATGAAAAGTCAGACTTTTCACTTAACAGTTTTCACAGCCAGAAAAGTAGGAGTGGGAATGCACAGATGCTAGAACTGCAAAAAAGAAAAGGGAATCTGTCTCTTCCTGGCTGTCTGTGGTACACCTTGCTTCTCCAGGCTGCAAGAAATGGAGGAGGCGGCCTAAGCATAGACCTAAAGAGGAGACAAAATCCAAGTCTAAGACTCAGTGAGGGGAAAAAAATGGGAAAAAATGAATGGATGGTGGAGGACATTGTGGTACAGGTCTTGTAGAGAAGAAAACAGGACTGGAGAATATCCCAGATGGGAAAGAAGAAAACTAGAAAAGGACTGGCAATTAATAGAGCTTCAGGGAATGGAGCTGCTGAGCTGAGAAGAGTATATTTGATAACCAAAAAGGAGAAAGAATGCAGGTGCAGTCAGATTAGGTTCACTAAAACTAGACTAAAAATCAAGGATCACGCTAAGCAGACAGACACTGGGCAGCCTCCAGGGCAAAGTAATGTTATTAAGTGTCTGTTAATACTTGAGAGCTAAACACCAATGCTGAAGGGCTGGTGTGCCCCATTGCTCACTCCAAGTTCCCATTTACCCCAGTACAGATCCAAGGCAAGACCTGGGTGCACACCAGACACACCTTGGCCTCCTTGGCAGGAAAGCCAGCCATCTCAGTAGGACAGGAGCTGCAGCGAGCACAACAGTTTCCCATGGCCTTCACCATCGAGGAACCAGCCCTGCACTTGCAGCTATCGTGCTGGTAATGAAATTTCTGTGCCTGGACTCATTTCTAAGGCAAACCTTTGTTATTTATCAAGCAAGCTACAAATATTTTTCTAAGATCTGAAAAAGAGGAGGTCTGCACCTGTCCTTGTATCCAAATTGGCTCTCCTTGTGTACAGAAGTCAAACCAGTTTTACAAGAATGTTCCAGAGGTGTTGCCTTGCAACACAAAGTTACACATTACCTGTCCTTCAACAACCCTTTCCAAAGAGACAATACACACTACTACATATTTGCTCTGTGTTTCTTTGCTCAGCATTTCCTCTGATCCTTTTGCACTCTACAGTTTGTTCTTTTTCAGAAGACGGGCACAGAGTCCACCTCTTTCCCATCTCCTCTTGATGAAGCATCTGAAAATATGTTTTATATTCTTTAAAAAGTTGCTTTTGCTTATCTTTTACCTCCCCACAATAAGGCAAAATTCCTCAAAGACTACTATTTTCTTTGCCCATATTCTTAGATTTTATTTGATTTTGAATAGTAGCTCCATAAACCCACTTCTATGGTGTTAATGGATTCGATCCATTGTGCCTATCTCTCTGTCCATCTTTATCTCCCATCCATATATATGCATATAGATGTATATTTATACATGTACCCGCTCCTCCACAGTCTCTTATAGTATTTACAACATCATACAATACCATTATTTTTGGCTAAATCTTTTAATTGTCTGGTTTCAATTGAACCATACTGGAGCAGGTGAAAGGATCAAGGTTCAAGGATACTAATCTGTAACTTAACTACAAACTTAGCTGACCTAATTTTATGTTTCATATTTGTATTTCTGGTACTACTACATCTGGAAAGTAGCAACCAACCATCTGAAATCGACACAGAATAAAGCTTGTTGTTCTTAAATACAGTATCATCTGTGTCACAAAAATCTGTTTCAAAGTTGTTATAAGAGCAAGATATTAATAGCCATCACTGTCTTTGGCAGTTTGATTTTATGTTGTGGCTTCTGCAGCGACAGACCATATCCTCTGAGAGAGGACTGTCACACCTTGTGAAGCAGTTTTTCTGAGCAGGCTCACCTAGTTCCAGTATCAGACTCCTGTGTCGTCCTGCTTCATTTCTAACCCATGATGAAAACAAGCTTTCTGTTACCACAGTCTTTTCGTCTTTCATGTCTGCTTGTAAATCATGCAGGTGAAACTGAAAAAGAAAAGTTTCTGAAATCCAGAAGCCTTTTCTAACTTCTTTTTCATAGTCTTTCAAAACTCATGACCTTTTTCCACCAAACCTGGTCTTCCTCAGGAAAAAGAAACTGATGTGTTTCCTTCCTTGCAAAGAGTACAGCTAGAGATCCTTTTTCTGCTTCTGCACACTGACACTCTGCTTCAGTCCAAGCTTTGGAAACATATGTTACCAGTCTCAAGTGATCACCCTGCCTTTGTACAAGCGTGCCCCCAAGGCCCTGCTTACAAGCACCAGGTGACAACTTTGTCTGACACTTATTGTACTCGAATATCAGGATAGTTGCCTTCTGTTTGGATTGTGTAAGAATTTCAAACTCCATGCTTTGATTGATGCAACTCCTACATGTTCTGCACTTTTACTAATTAAGAAAGGCCTTTAAGTAAGCAACTGGATGAGGTAAAAACTTTCCCCAAAACATTCTCTTCCCAAGAATTTTTGCCCACTATTTTCTTTCTAAAGGTCAGGGAATCACCTCTATCTTATAGAGATTGAACTGTATCCCGTAACAAGACACTTCTCCTAATTCTGTGGTTTCTTTAACCTTACATATGTTGTGTTCTAAATCTGCAACATGAGACATTTTCAGAGCTTATCTGAATGTCTCGTTATATTCCTGTATTGTTTCATCTTCCATTAGACCATCCTCTGTGTAATACCTTATAGCTTTCACTATTTATATATTTTGGGCCTGTACTTCAGGTACAAAGCATAACTCCAAATGTAAGCTGGCAGAGCCACAGTTCCCCAAAGTATTAAAAGCTTACAAACTTCTTTTTAAGGAATAAAAATTTAATTATCACAATCAATGTAGAATATTGAACTTTTTTTTGCCACATAATTTCTTTTTTAATATCTAGGGGTTGATTTTTTTTTTACCATAGTTGTTCAAATTCTTTGTGATCATCTCCTGCCATTGAAATCTAGCTACTGAAGAATGAATCCATTAAGCATGCTCTTGAACTCTCTCTAGAATCCAAACGTAACCAATCTATCTAAATTATCATTAAGATTGAAAGGTTTCTTTTGAGCATGGTAGGACAATTCTTATTACATGTATTCCTGTATAATTGGGTTCTCTTATCTGTTTCATATTCTGCTGATGTATTGCCTCTTCTATTAAAGATGTCTTGGGAAGATATTTTATGTCTCTAAGGATTTCTGCCCTACAGCCTACAGTCTTTAAAAAAAAAAAAAGAATGTCTGATCTCTTGGCCTCGATATTTCTTTTTCCACAATAATTATTAAATCTATCTTATCAAGGTCTGATTTATCTCTACACCTAGCTAAAATCACCCAAAGTAGGAATGATTCCTCACTTCCCAGTCTGAATCTTAGTATGTTGCACAAGACCAGGACTACTCACCATATTTCTTACTGTGTCTCCAGACATAGCACTGGTTGCTTCCCAGGGTCCATGTATGTTCAACGTAATGTTCAGTTTTGGAGCTGTAGCTCTCTTGAACAGTCTCCATCAATACATTTACTATGTTTTCTCCTGCTGCTGCTGCTGCTCTTTGTGTGCAGAAAAGGTGTGTTTCATTACTTTGTAAACACACGGTGTTCCACTAAAACTTTGATACCACTCAGCTGGCACTCCAGTTGCCTATCAGGCCTGCTGGGCAGAATCAGAATCACCTCCCTCACTCCCAGCTGAGCTCCCTAATAACCCACTACAGTCAAGCTTTCTCTTCTCTTTTCTCTTTTATGTTGAATAGCTCAATTTTAAGAGAAGGGGTAAAGAGTCCGTTCACCCAAGAGATCTTAGAATCTACTATGAAGGTGATACACTCTATGTTTCAGTCCATATGACCATCAATAATTATTTCCTTAGATGGACTAAATCCCAAGGGAATAGAAACACTGGACATTTCCTATTATTCCCTACTATTATTTCCTATTATTTCTTGCCTCCTTAAAAGAGGAGGGAGATGTCTAGTTTAAGACTGAACCCTCCTCTGGAAAGGTTAAATTTTATGTATTTGATAGGGAAAAAAGAAAAATGAAAATTCAAAGTGTGGCTAAAGATGAACTGATCTCATAGCTTCCAGTGTGGAACTCCCAATTCTGCTGCATGTCTTCTGCCAACTCTGCAGTTTTTGAGGCCCTTTAATAAAAGTATTCAATGAGAAAACCAGCAGGAAAAAGTATTCTAACCCCCCGAAAAATGTACAAAGCTTTCTACCACTTTAATTCTATGAACTATTGGGATAAAAAACCAACCAACCAACCAAACAAACAAACAAACAAAAAGCCAATAAGCCAGCACCACGATAGAGATGGGACATACAGTCTAACAATAGGAAGCAGCAGTTAGATCAGCTTATCTAAAATATTAGACCACACCCTCAGTAAACTAGGCCTTCTCTGCAGATGTGTTTTTCCCTCGCTTTACTTAATATGGAATTTAAACTCTTATTTTATCACTATACCAGTGTACACTGGAACTTTTACACAGCCTGCTGTATTTACTGGGAAAGCAGAAAATTGGATAGCAATTATATCATTAAAGACTATCTCCAAATCCATATACAATCTAAATAAGGTTACACAGACAAACAGATCTGACATCAATTCTTAAGTAACCAGCTTTACAATCTTCAAAAGTTTTTTATTAAGTAACTGTCTTTGGGAAATAAATGAATAAAGACAACACATGGCTGAAATCTCTCAAGGAATTTCAAAAAAGATAGTTCAAAAAATAAAAGAGGAAATTAATAAAATGTTTGTGGATTTTCTAAAGTGAATAGTGAAGGTTCAAAATAACAGTTACTTATTTGATTTATTCAAAATAGAAGTTATCTTGAAGAGCACTGCAGAGAAAAGAAGCCTCTTTTAGCATACTGCCCTGACTGGACAGAGATATTGAAATTAGAAGATTTACATATTAATACATCATTCTCTCATTTTGGCTAAACCCAATTTGTCTATTTATTTTCTTTTTCACGATGAAGTGTTGGGATTTGCTCTACCACCACTTCTGTTTTTGACATCTTCTCTTGCATCTCCACTGCTGGGGTGCTACATTTGCTTCACCAGACCTCTGAAGATTAATCTACATTGTAACCATGACCATCCATGTCAAGGACGATTAGATACTGCTAATGAGTTATCAATACTGCCCCTCACCAGGCTAGAATAGATGGAATTAGCTAAGAAATTTGCCTAGGTTAATGTACATGCAAAACCAACTATCTATCTAGAGAAGGAATTAGAATCAGGAGCACATTTTTTTTGTTTAGCTGCATAAACAGCAGTGTGGGAGACGAGTCAGTAAGGTCCATGTTCCTCTCTTCCCCTCGCTGCTGTTTGCCCAGAGGAGAAGTAGGTACAGTCATATCCAAGAATTCAAACTGCAACTCAAAATTCACAGATCAGAAGAGAAAAGTGGGTGAGGGTGGGGGTTCCTGAGAGGTATTAATTTTAAAACCTTGGGTATTCCTTTGAAGTGGTGTGGCTAATTCATACTCATTGTAGTTAATCTCTTGAAAATGAGTGATTACTGACAAGATGATATTTCCAAAACATTTTTCCCTCCTATAGATCTGTCTCCTGAGCAGGTAGAGCTTGTCAATATGTAGAGGTTGACTGAGCTACGGACCGAGTCCGTCTATGCAAGCTCAGTTTGATAATGTTGTAGCAGTAATCTCTTGATTAAGAGTTTACACTACTGTAGATAAGCACTAAAACATAGATCCCTAACACTGTCAAATCCTTCATTTCCTGAAAGGGCTTTTTGGTATAAAGCTTTCGTTGTTCAAAACATTTGCCAGGTAGGCTGGACCATGGATCTCTTTCCATACACCTCTTTCATGCACTGCTGGTTACATTTTGAGTACTTGATTCAGATCACACATGATGCACAAACAGACCAAACGGATCACCTGAGCTTTTGATTAGCTCTAGAAATAACTCCTACACTGCACAAGCAAAAGCTAATTCAAAGGAGCAACTTCAACATTCTCTCAGCATTCACTGCTTCCCGAGAGATGCCAGCAATGAGTCTCAGTTAGGTGAGACTAACTCTTTTTAAAGTACTCTTGATTATTTACAAATCCCTATACAACCATGATCCATTCTATTTTAGCAGCTGTTACCGCCTTATTGTCTGTGACTCTGTTCTGAAGACTGCATTTGTGGGTAACTGTGAAAAGTAATCTGAGCTCAGAGGGTGCCAGGATTTTAGTTTCTTTTTCTTCTTCCATGATTTAGCATCTTTAGGATTATATCTTTCTTTGATATGAATCACAAATAGTACTTGTCAACATTAAAATATTTTTTAATTCCAATCAATAAATGTTTAATTCTGCTAAGTTTTCTTAAAAAAAATTAAAATGTAATATGATGGGCTTTTTCCAGAGTTTAAGAATAGTCACTAGTTTTATTATTAAGCTCTTATTTCTTAGGTGCAATTATAATGCATATGAAATGGAAACAAAGATCTGAATGGAAAAAAGTGCTTATTTTTAAGCTGCTGGTTATGTAATTTAGAACCTAAGATAGAATTACTTTACAAAATGTATTAAGTGAAAATCTCTTCCATCTGCACATACTTGCTAATGGTTAGGAAAATTAATAATGCCCTGATTTGTTAATGACTTTACAGTAAGTCATAACTGCTATATACTTTAATGAAGCTTAAGCACTGGCTGAAATTTCTAAGTGGAACAATAGGCAAAGATAATATAAGCAATATGAACTTAACAACTCTATTCCTATATGAAACTTTGAACTTGTCCATGTTATCTAAAAATAATCAGAACACATTTTTCTCTTTTAACAACACTGAAAAATACTGTTAAGGAGTTATCTCAGATTAAAAGAAGATACAGAACAAATAAAACTGCAATTTCAACATGCAACACAAAGTATCAGCACAAAGTGTCCATGCTAGTAAATAGATACTGTGAACTCAGGGGTTCACAGTTTTATGTCGTGCATGTTCTGCCTTTGCTTCACTCAGAATTTAAAGGAGACAAGATGTTACAAATAAAAAGTGAATACAATATTTTGACATTTTGGGTAAGATACATTTGATGAGCAGCCACTCTCGAAGACAAAAAGCATCTCAATATTAAGGTTAATTTGGTGTGTTTTATTGCACGAGAGGAAGGTGTTATTTAAATATTGATGTTGATAATGTCCTACTAAATAATGAATTATATCATGGGAAGGATATTTTACATGAGAAAGAATAAACACATAGACTATGTTATGAAAACTGCATTCCAAATACATAAGTTGTTGAGGATCCAAACTTCATGAGCTCACCTGGGACGGTGGACTACACGTTATGATGCATACACAGTACGATCCAGATCTGAAATAATGGCATTATCCAGAAATCCTGAATATCCCCAGATACTGGGAATTGGTAATACTTTTTCTGTGTAGCACTGCTACTCCAATCACACAGCTAAATGCTGATAACACCAGTCTAGCTCTACAGTCAGCTCCCTAACAGCAGCTGTAACAGTATTGTATTCACATGCAGCCTCTGTGTTACAGTAATAAAGGCAATATTAAAAAATCTTATACTGGGATATTTTTATTACTTTTTTCAGGTTCACAATATTATCCACCATGTACTTCTAAAACTGTATTGAGACAAAATGTTATTTAGAGGGTTGTTGGGTAAAATCTAGAACTCCAAAGGTTTTGTGCACCATCAAATTAATGTCCGAGACATCTGTATTTTTTGTTTTCTCCTTTGCTTTCTCCTTTTTTCTTCTCCTTACAGCCAAAAGTTTTATCAGATAGTTATTCTGTTAGTTATTACTTAGAGTTATTGTATTCATTAGCTAGTTATTCTGTACAGTTGTGCAATTTCAGTAGCTGTTCCTGCAGGTAGAAACTGGAGATGTATTTGTAATTATCCTGCAGCATGAAAACACCTACCTTGTATGCCATGATCCAGCCTGTGTGGCAATCTGGCATTTAATTTTCATAATGTTATAAAGTTTGAAAACTTCAGCAAAGTCATTGATAGATTCTTTTTTTTAAATACTTTTTTTTTTTCCACTATGTAGTGTCTTTCCAAGGTGAAAATTGGAGTATTTATTTTGTTAAGAGAGAGGAACAAGGAACTGATTTGATTTCATGGTTGGAAAGTGCTTTTCCTAAAGGAAGCCTTTCACAACAGTTTGAAAACTAAAATGTTTCTAAGGATTCTCTTTTTTTGATGAATCATGTGTTTATGACCTTCCTTAGATATCTTTATTCATGGCTCCCTACAGCCTTTTATCACCTCATCAGTAATCATCCCTTGTACAATGTCATTGCATGAGCATAGCAGCACCAGAGATGAATGATGCATTTTCTGTAACATTTATTCTATTTTTGCTTCCACAGGCCCTACCAAATCCTTGATCTGCTATCATAGTCCCTTTTCATGTTTTGCTGGGTGACTGGTGGTTTGGCAATACGCTTCTCTCTCGAGTCCCAAACTTCTCCCTTAGGACAAACAGAGAACAAAACTATTCACTTTTCCCATACAAAACAATGCCACAGACATTCCCAAATTCAAAAGAAATCCATAAAACTATATTTTATTTTTGGGCTAAACTGTCTGCTGAAATTCTTGCAGATACTGTTCTTGATCTCATTCCCTCTGGTATTCACAATGTTTCTGTTTCTTACTGCTTAGTCCCAGGACAGCTATAATCTCTCTGCCAGCAGCACTACAGAGAAACCCTTTCTGTCTGTCTTCCACTTCAGATACCAACCCCAGAGCTTTAAATCGTGAAAGCATCTTCTGACCTTACCTTCTTTTTCTTACTGAATCCCAAGCATTCCTCTCACTTTCCTCTATTCCATGAACTTTTTGCATGCCCCATGCAAAAGCTCCTAACAGCCACATAATCCCTCTCCCCATTTCTCCACGCACTGTGTAAAATGTTTCTTGGCAACTTACCTTGGCATGCAGCAAAATCGTGTTTGTTTGGATCTGAAGTGTGTGGTACATAATAAATGCCTGACAAAAATGTCTTTTACCAGGATTTAAAATATCAGTACAGTCATGTTCCTTTCCAGAATGTTTAATCCAGTGACTTTCAGATATCTGAAAAGCAGGAAACGAGGAGTTGATGCGTATGTAAATTAAACTTGTGAATATCAAGAAAAATAATGCTAAACACCATCAGTGAAGCATTGGCTCTACTCTTCCTCCCCAGCTGGCAAAAATCCACAGGCATTTCAGCTGGATTCACTGTGCTAAGTGCAGTGATATTCAATGGTGAAGGGATTAGCTGGAGCAGCCTGGCAGTATGAGATCTGGGTCTGAGCCAGTACTGGGTGTATTCAAGGAGAGTGGTGTGTATATGTGTCTTAATCCAATATCAGTGCAAAAAAATTCAAGGCTTTTCTTGTCATGGATTTTTCAGTGTTTTGAGAGTGAAAATCCTGCAGAAAAATCTACCTAATTTATGCAAGTATATAAAAGGAATGTGAAACATCACATATTTGGGGTTAGTTCCTAGCTGTAACTTGCACGAGGATAGCTGCAGCTCATTGTATTTCACTTAGTCACAACTTTTACCTTTAAAAAGGTAAAAAAAAAGTGTTAGGTATTGTTCTAAAGTTATCAAGGGCTTTATTTCCTCTATAATGTGACCTCGTTGGCAAAGACTAATTGTCAGTCTGTATATTGTGGACTTTTAAGGGCATTGATCAAAGATGGCAGATTAACAACTTCACGTCCTGTAATTAAAAATGTTCTAGTTTTAAAAGGTTAAATTTCACTGACCCGAATCTTTAGGTAGGGCACAATCCCACACGCAACCTTAACTCAGCATTAATGAAACACTTCCTTTTGTCAGAGCATGTCTGTACTGAACTTAAAGAGCAATGTCTTTTCAAAAGTCAAATGTGGCACCTGTTACATAATTCCAATACCTGTGAAGTTGTACCTGCATATAAATGCATCTGCAACAGAAATGTGGTAGGTAACTGTTGTCATTCTTTCCATCATTCAGACAAAACTTTCCATCAGGAGAACTCACCACAACTTTACAATGGAAGTAGATTGCTATTGTAACTTTATGAAGAAAGGAAGATGGGGCAGAGAGATGTGAAAAGCTCTACCAATGCAGAACTGTGACTAGATTCTAGATCTCTGGTCATTGCCCAATATTACTATTGATAAATTTCATCATAATTCATGCTCATCTTTCTATTACATCTGGATACTTACAAGATACTGGTGTACAATAATGGAATATTTAGAGAGTACTCCCTGAAGGGGTGTGTGTTAGAAATCACCTATATTCCTGTGGCATAGATGATATAGACATTACTTAATGGCTTCAGGAAAACTATGCAACAGGATAAACTTACAATGTATAACCTCTACTCAGTTTCCCATACAGTCTTAACCTATGTTTTACATTAAGAACATCAGACTGAAAAAGCATGGGGCTCCACAGTTGGTCCAAACCGGAAGACACCACCTGTAGAATGCTCTTTCTGTTTGAAGTCAAGGGGCCTCCAATACAGACACTAGGGCAGAACACTTGGAAGTATTTCAGTCTCATCATCTAGATCATCTGTCCCAGAATCAGCTCTTTTGTTTATTTGTTTAAGGGGTCAGTAGAAATACAACTGAGCACAACATGCGAAACCTAGTATTTTGGTGGCATGCAAAGAAGCAGAAGTACAATTGTCTGAGAAACAAGATATTAGTATGGGTTGAACAATGTTCAGATAACAAAGTAAGCAAGCTAGCTCTTTCACAACAGACTTGGATATCCCTGCACAATATTACCTCATGCATGCAAATCTATCAAAGTGTCTTCAGGAGAGAAAACATCTTTGTGGAGGCTCTAAGGCATATTTCCAGTGGTGCTAGAAAATGGATGATCAGTCATGTCTGACCATCTCTAGATGTAAAAACAGAAAAAAAATAAAAATATTAAAGTCAGTTTCCCCTAAAATATCAGATGAATTATGCCTCTTCTCATTAAATTGATTTTTCTGAAGTACTGAAATATTTAACTGTACAATGTAAGCAGTATTTTCTGTGTGTCTGTTGTTGGAGAAGCTGTATAAATATACCTGAGAAACACAGAATTACCGCAAAAGTTATTTCAATTAAGATCACTCTTCTGCAAGTGTCATAGTCCATCTTTTCTACATTGTCACTCTCACCTGAGACTAGATAGATAAGTCACTACTTCCAGTTCAACTTCAGTACAAAGCTATTGTGAAAGACCAACCCTGAAGTATTGTTTTCACCATGTAGGATTGTTATAATCTCTAAATCCTCTGGCAGAATAAGAATGCAACCTAAGTTTCCTACCTATTCTTATCATGTTAGTCACTGCTCAAGCCAAATAATATTCAAGAGGTCTAAAATGCCTTACCTTCTGTACTGACTACTGGAATTGATATATTTTTCCCTGTAAGTGAAAGCATACTTTCTTTCATCTACCTGTTCAAAATGTAAACCGTCAACACTGAACATTGCCCAACACAAAGGACCCAGGGAAAAGTATAACAATAGGTTTGGTAAATACCCTTGCTTTATTCAGAATGCTCCTGTTTATCCCCCACCTGTTTCTTTGTAAAGATGTATGGAGAACATTGACGTCCAGGAACTGCAAGTGATTAACAAGCTGCAGGTAATGCAAGATTAAAGCGATAAGTAAGTTTCATGCTGTCAAAAGTTCTGACCCCACAAAACCCCAAAACTTCTATTACCTTTGCCACCCAAATTCACATGCAATCTATAGCCAGTCTCTCATTCCTATCTTGTCAGCCCAGTCTCTTGTCCTATATTGGTCTAGTGTGATCACTACTGAAGTAAATGGTTACAAACTACAATTTCTAAAATTATTCCTGTATGACTACTATTTTACAATGTGTACATGCTCTAGGAGGCAATGTTTTATTGCCCATCAAAGGGGCAATATCATTACATTTGCTTTTTTCTTTTTCAAAACCCTAGCTCTGCAATAAATATCAAGTCTTCTTATAGAGAGAGCATTTGATGGAAGCATCACTGAAAACTAATGATGATCCAGAAACCTTTGATTGCAGTCAACTTATCAGTCAAACAAAGTTCCTTTTCTTTTTATGAAGACAGCTTCCAAATTTCCATCCTAAATAGATTAATGGTAAATTTATAATAATTTGATCATATGCCAACAGTTTCCTTTAAGATTCATACTTTTTTTTTCCCCTATAGCTTCTATTCTTTTGATATATTTATAAATAACAAAAATATTCTTTCACGGGTATCCTTTTGCTCTTGCAACATCTGCTGGTAACACTGACCCTTATTGTCCACTCATTCTAGTCATTTACACATTTATGCAGTTCAGCTGAGTTGATCATCAAAGGCAACAACTTAGTGCTTAAGACAATACATCACCAGTATCTTTAATAGTCTCTACCTCTACAGAAAACATCTCTGATTTCTCCTGTTAGGTTTTTTTCCCAAAATATCATTTTGTTGGCCTGATGACTGATTAAAATACTCATAGTCCTTCTTTTTACCAGTGTGCCTCATCACAGAACAGGAGTTGCATTATATGTCCCCAGCTGCATCTTCTGGTATTTGCAGAGCTAAATTCCACGTGACTGTCAGTTAGATAGAAATGCCCTGAGAAAGAGTGCAGAGAGGAGGACTCTCGTTGGTCAATCTCACCTTTACATCTGAGATACATAATGTTCCTGAATGGTTCATCACTCCATGGGGATGCTTTCAATCTTTTAATGATAACTGTATTATCAAGTAAACAAGGATTTCATTTCCAAAACCTTGGGCCAAAAGTAATCAAAAATTCATAAATCCAAAATTCAGCCTGGACCAAGCCATAGTTGGAGGATGCTGCAAACTCTGTTCAGGCAGCCTGACTGATACAACAACTTTCACACCGTCTCTGGACAATTAACCACACTTTTCCCTGCTTAACATAGAAATGTCTCAATATAGGAGTAGCCCTAAGCATCGTGCAACATGATGTAATGCTTTTAAATGCATTTCAAAAGCTTGCAAATTTAGTTCCCCCCCCCCCTTTTTTTTTAAAGCTAAATAATTAACTGTCAATTAGAAACTGTCAAGTCATAAACTGTAAAAAGATTTCCCCACAATTTACAATGCTTGATGATGCAGCAGAGATGCCATCAATAATAATAATAATAATAATAATAATAATAATAATAATAATAATAATTATTATTATTATTATTATTATTATTATTATTATTATTATTATTATTAAGCTAAGTTCTGCCACCCAAGATCAAAGAACAGTTCACTTATTCCAGTTGGAAGTACTGGGTTCAAAAGATCAGAAAAGTTGGTCACCTCCTACAATTCATATGATTCCCTAAATTTTAGGCCTATAGTCTTGTTTTCTCATTTGTTCTCTTGCCTCAGTTTAAGCTGTTGATTGTAAATATTGGTTCATGAATGACTTATAGCCATACCTTGAGTTTCTTGAGGGAATTTGTCAATTAAAAAAAAAATAGGGAAAATGTTAAATAAAACCATTCCTCTGTGTACCCTGTTATCCTGGTAATCCTGATGGCCTACTAAAGGATCATTGCATAACTCAAATGTTTCACTATTGTGCCATTCCTCTAGATACCATCTATAAACACGCCTGTTTTTCTACAAATACTGTATATAATGAAGTCCCTGTAGTCTTCAGTACTGTCAACAGGAGACCCACACTTCACCTCACAGACAGCCTTGAAATTCTCAGCTGAAACACAGAGAAGTGTGTGGCTGAATGTGGATACCGAGTCTGGAATCTAAATAAGATGATATATTAAAATATGTTACACTATGTTATCTACATGGAAAGATTTTGTGGAGCCTTTCTGAGCCCCAAAGAAGCCCTTAAAAGAATACTGCAATAATCCAAGTGGGAAACTCAGTATTGAACTGTATTACATACTGAGGACAGAAATTTAAAAAAAAAAAAAAAAAAAAAAAAGGAGAGGAAAGGAGAGGAAAGGAGAGGAGAGGAAAGGAAAAAGGAAAGGAAACAGGAAAGGAGAGGAGAGGAGAGGAAAGGGAAAAGGATTCATTTTATGTCAAACCCTTGATTTAATTAATTTTAAATTATTGTCATAAAAATGCATAGAATACAAGATGGCATAGAACACTTTGCTATTTGAAAGATGCCCCAGTCTTCAGTTATGAGTGAGAATAATAATAATTTTCAAAATTAACATAAATTATTTCAACAACAAAATTCCCAATGTGTTTGTCTTCCATATCTCCTATGCAGCCCGGTGGTATCACCAACAGCAGAGGTGCTTTTATTGCAAAGAGAATTTTGGGGGAGCCTGATATGTACTGGCTGTGACTTCTGTATAGGTTAATTTCCGAACAGTCACTTAGGAAACACACACTGTGATGCTGCACCATCATCTGTTGCCTGTGTAGAAATCCTCATTAGGAGTAGAGTTTCCCTTTCTATTGCTAAGATATTTCTGTGAGGGAAAACAAAACAAAACAAACAAGCAAAAAAACCCAAACCAAACCAAAACAAAAAAACAAAACCCAAACCCAAACAATGGTTTTTAGTTCGTATTCTAAACGTGCCTTTCTGGAGCTACTTTTTCCCTGTACTTACACTATGAGCATGGTATATGGAGCTCTGTCAAAGAATACAACTTTATCAGCAGTAAACTGACACTGTTACGACCCTTCCTCTCACCAGAGAAAGAGGATGCTACAAATGTATGAACAAATCCAGCTTTTTGATTTATATTTCCCAGGTCTGATGATGTTCTGCTGTGTTCCCACTTTTAGGCAGGAAATTCCATTTCAATAGAGAGTTTGACATGAATGGCATCTTGCAGTATTATTTCCTAGAGGAGGAAAATATATTTCTACCATGTACCTTACCTGTGGCTCCAAAAAGCAAAGTCTCACCGACTCCAGAGTATTTATCGTTACTGTTCACCCAGAGAAATTGGGATTTCAAAGACAAACACTTGCAGCAAATAGTGTGTGGAACATCATTCCATATTTTGTCATTAGTGGACTTTTAGAATGGAACACAAAATCATACTGTCTTATTTCAAGTTTCTCTAACTAGTTTTAAATTCATCTGACATAAATACAGTATTCACTGTAGACATGGAAGGAATGTGTCTGGTGAATGAACACTAATAACAAACACAAGTTATGTAAAAATCTCAAAAACTCCGGACTTCCAGGATTTCTGGAACTTAAATGATTCAGTTCAAATTTTTCTCAGCTTCCATTTCTGTTACTAGGTCTATAACACAATAACTTGAACATAATGCTGTCATTCTATTTGTTGAACTATACATATACTATAAATATTACACTTGTATCCATTCTAGTAGTCACACAGACTTCTACAGAAGCAATGACCCCATATATATTTTTACTCTGTTACTAGGGGCATACAAAGATTCAAGAAATTTTGAGTGATTTCTACTTAGTTGGATATTTCTTCTTCTTGATAAGATGGGCCATCTTTTCTCCAAGTTGTCATGCTTCCATACAGACTATTTCTTATCAGACATGGAGCTTGAGAGATTTGCCTGGGAACAGAGAAGATAATACCAAGGGGTTATCATGCATTAAGTTAACAGCTTGGATATTACAATAGTAGCTAGTAATCCAAAATATTATGAACTTATCCATACTTCAAAAGAAAATGGAAAATGCCCATAATTAGGTTTCATGTCCTATAGAAAGCGCTTAAAGGAGAGACATGAGATAATTAACAGTCACAACAAAAAGGGACTGATTTCCAATCCAGCTGCAATTTGGTTTGTACTTTTATTTTGCATGTATTCAAACTTTCAGAGATGTTCTTTATTTCCAAAACAGCATGCCTTTTATTAATGACTTTTTTTCTGAAATCTCTAAATGGGAATACTTTTAGTCAAAATATGTTTTTTCTACTTGAATTTACCTAGTATAGTTTGGCTTCTTTTGGGGAACCATCATGCTCCACTGACTTGTTTCTCTGATTTAAGGTGGTGGAATACATGCCATGGTTCCTGGCTTGGCCACACTTCCAGACTTCCTTTTATATTAACTAAGTCACAAGTAGGAAGGAGATCGTACACTCCTGGTTTTTTTGGACATTTGTACGCATTTGTGTCCAAAGACTCAGACTGGGTGTTCCTGGATTATATAATTTAGGCATAATTGCAGGCAGCCAGTAATTGCTTTCTCAAACTAAAACTTGATTTTATTTTATGTATTATAGCAAACTAAAAAACTACAAATATAAGATTAATTTCAATAAATATGTCTTCCAACTATCCCAGAATGCATAATGGAGAACTGATTCATGTTTTCCCTATAAATATTTATTCAGCTGTATAAACACGTAATATCGATCCGGTCAAACACAATACATTTTTTTTGTGGAAAAAAGAAAGAAAAAAAACCCCCACCAAACCTATTTAGTTTTGCTACCAAATATACACATTCCTCTGTACCAGTATATAGACACAAAAGCCAGTTGCTTTGAAATTTTACAGTTATATGTAATCTCTATGAGAGTATTGCATTCAGCACCTAGAACCAGAAAGCAGAAGAATGTACTTTCATGAAGTCAGAAGACAAAATATTATATGACATGCAGTTTATCCTCTGAGATTATACCTGCAAGCTTAAACTGGTTGACTGTCTTCGCGTTTTACAGAAATTCTGTTCATCTACAGTAACTGTTCTAAAATAACACTGTCGTCTTATCACTGCAGCTTTATTTTCTTATTCATTCAAGCATATGCTTCCTGGTGTCTCACACATGGAAAGAATGTAAGGGTTTCCTTTCTCTTTAACTTTTATAGCTCTCCTTTGATCTGTTTCTGAGCTCTAAACGTAGTGATTCCAGGGTTACCTAAAAACATCCCATGTTCATTTCTTTGACAGCATTTTCGCCGAGAAGTGAGATTCTGAAAGACTGAAGAAGTATATAAAGACACATTGCAAAGGGGACTTTGTCACTCTAACATCATGTTTGAAATGTTAATATTTTCACTCTAATGAAATTTTATTAAAGTCATCATAGTTTGTATATTGAGTCTTTTTTGATGCAAAGACTCAATTTTTGCTCTGCTTTTTTGCTCTGTTTGCAGTAGTTATATTATTTCATAATTCAAATTGGCAGATTCAAAACTGTATAAAAATATATGTGAATATATGTATGTCTATATATGTACAAATGTGTATGTGAGTATCTAACAGAAAAAAACATTGTAACATAAAAATTAGGTAATATTTGTATATCACATTCTAGTTGAACATTTCTAGTGAAAAATGAAAAAGCGTGACTTGGAATGGAAACAGATCTGTTTATAATATGAACTATTTATTCACAGAGATGTCATAATAGCCATAAAAGTAATACCAGCATGCTAAAAGCAAATTATATTTAGGAGCAAAGCTGAACTTTTTGGTCACAGACTTATTTTTCATTTCCAATTTTGCTAATACAGGTTTTTCAGAAAAAAAAAATAAAAGAAGAAAAATAGTTGAATTGATACTGTAGCTTACAAAAAGCTAGGGAACTGAATATCTGTAAGACAGCTATTATTTATTATTGAAGCTACCTGCATGTCCAATCTAGGAAATATGTAACAGAAGCAAAGGTTTTCAAAGCGGGCACTCTTCTTCTAGAATAGGGTCACACGCACAAAAAGATTACAGGCAGAGCTTGGGACTACATGTCTCTCAGCACAAATGGCTGGTTTCCTCAAGACCAGAGCTGTAAACTCCCTTCTGAAGAAGGGCATTACAAGTTATGCTTCTCCCTTGTCCTTTCCCTTGGAAGGGGAAGACAACATCTATGAATCAGCTTTTGTTCACAGCCGTGCATATGAAGCACACGTATTTCATTTTATTGTAGAGATAGAGCAACCTGCCAAGGAGGGAAAGGAATCATTAGAATTAAATTTGTAAGGCTAATTGTCTGTTTAAGATAGCACTTGGCAGAAAACTTTTTTTTTTTTTTTAAACAGGTGTGTTAGGTCAATTTGCATGATAGGAAGTTGAAGAATGGAGACCATGTGCAGGTCACATGGGTATGAAAGGAAATGCTTGAAAAAAAGTGGGAATGTTAGGTGTTCAGAGAAAACTCCCATTATAAAAAAAAGTTTAGAAAATAAAGCTGTAAAGGTTCCAGTTAAGGTTTAAAGACCCTGAACATATATGATGCAGAAACACAGCATGAACTATGCCACCCTTCATTTTATGTTCAGTACAACAGGGCCTTTTGTTTAATCTTGGTTGACCAAATCTCATGAAATCATTTGCAACATTCCTAATAATTTATGTGCCAACTCTCAGTTAATTTTCACTTCTAAACAGAACTAAACTATTACCTCCTCCTCAAACAGAACTAAACTACTACCTCCTCCTCAACCATTTCCCACATTTTTCAGTATCCAATAACATATTGTACATTGTTACATAGGTTACCTTTCCATGCTTTCAGAGTGACTTTGGCTACATTGAGCCATGTTATGGCCTCTTGACAAAGTACTGAACATTGGGAGATCATAGATAATCCATCTGAAAGGGAACAGATAGATTTAAGAGTGAGTCAAATATTTATTTAAAATTTGGAGTTTCTTGGACCCACCTGCCCTTTGTACAGGCCAGGTGATTGTCTCAAACATTAATACCTCTGTGCAGGTGCTTCTCTTCATATAAATGGCTAAATATTCTTGGCTGAGAAAGGGAAACTGAGAAACTGTTCTGAAACTAGAATTCGCTCCTGTGAAGGACCACGGTAAGGTTGAACTCTCTTCTTCAGTTAATATTTATATATGTGGAAAGTGAAATGCAAGAGGAGACATGGAGACAGACCTCTTCTGATTGTACAGCTGTCTCATGTTTTGGGCATTAATTTGAGAGGAGAGGGAGTGAGGTTCAAATAGTATTAGTTAATGGAGGACGGACAGGTCTAACTTTGAAAAGGAAAAACATTTTCATGAGGAAAATTCTGGAATGTAAGTTCTTTTGAGTTCTTTTTGATTGATATGTACTGTGCAATAAGCTGTTCCCTCAGAAGGATCCTCTCCTGTTCCACTTACTGCCCGGAAGTTTAGTTCTGAATTCAGGAGAGTTTATTAACTCCTTGAAAGAGAAAAGTATTTCTGCTTTCTGTTTTGCTTTCTCTCTCTAATTCCAGTGTTCATGTCCCATGTCTATACTGACACCATACTAATAATGCCACAAAAATTTACAAAAGTATCAGTAACATTCTGTAACAACCTGAACACAGAGAAGTCCAGAAAAGAACTATGTTAAATAGGGTAGGCTTCTACTGACACAATTTACAACTAAATTTGCTGTGGAAGGCATTTTTTCTCATTAGCAAGTAAAAGAGCAAGGCATTCGTTAAGATGAAAGATAATCTTTCCTACTTAATAAAAAACATATGTAATAGTTGCCATAACAAAAGGGACACTCCAGGAATGAAATTACCACATATTTCATATTTCTGATTCTAGCACAAACATAACTTCTCTTCTTCATACTACAAATCACTGCACTTTTTCTCTAGTTCTTACTGATACAGAGAATAATAATGACTTGGAATAAACTAACTTTTATATTCACTGCTTCAGAATAAAAAGGATAATGTTCATTAAATCTACTGAATATTCTTCAACATCGAAAGCTGCCTTCACTCCTGATACTTTTATTTTCCTCCTTTAACGTAAGACTGTGCTATCACTGGACCTCATCAAACTCCTGTATTTTTAAGTTGGACTTTTCCTATTTAACGTAAAATCTTTGGGTTTGCAGCCTTACTGTGTTGTGCATAAATGGCATATTTATGCACCTCATTTCACATCAGATTCACAAATTCAGTTTAAGATACATGGTAATGCAAAGCTAAGAAAGGCAAGAAGCAAAAACATGTGACAAGAGAGTATGGGAAAAAAATATCTTTCTGTCCAAGTGTTGTAAGGTGATATTTATGACTGGCAAACAGCTGTCAGAGAAATACCTCAAAGTTTTTCTATTAGGAATATGTAAATGGTTGATACAAAAAGGGTCCAGATCATTAAACATGCTAAAGTCAACAATAATTTTAGTAAATAATTCAAAAATCTGACAGAAAGGCTATGCAGTGTCTGGAGGACAAATCTTATGTACTTACAATGGGTTAGTAACATCATGAACAACCTATGCTAGAAACGGAATTCTCAGGTAACAATAAAATTGGAAATACTACAGCCTTAAATTGACAAAACCATGCAGCAAAATCCTACCCGCATATAAAATGTGATATTTTGGCTATAACTGGCTCTTACAATAAATGGTTTTGAACTTTAATTAGAATCTTTGCAACCAAGTCTTGCATTCAGATTTTAACACACTGAATCTTTCAAAAGTAGGAAACAACACTATGATTTGCAAGGAAACTGAATAACTATTTCATTAACCCATGACCTGTTAGCCATTATTACTACTTCATGTCTTCACACTCCACTGAAAATATGTTATCCCCTGTAATTACTAACTCTTGAAACAGACGCTTCTTTGAAATAAGCAGACGTCATACAGAGGTGAGCAGTAGGTACCATATGAAAACTTTCTTCAATGCTACAGCAAATGAATGCTAGAAAGAAATAGTTTTGCATCCTCGACTGATACTGTTTTTTTCAGGCTTTTCTTGTATAAACTGCTACTTGATCTATTTCTCCTCCATGAGAGGTTTGTATAATAAAATAACGGCCAACAGTTGACAAGTTAGCCATCACAGAAGTAAAGTGAAACTGATCAAAGTTTCACCTTTATAGAGGATTTCTTCTGGACAATATTGGAGACCAAAGAGCTATCATCTCTATGCATACACTAAAACTGAAAAAGTCCTTGAGCTGTTATACATATATTGTATTTAGATGTTAAGTATGTGTTTCATGGATATGGGTATTGTATATATAGTAAATAAGCAGGACAATGTATACATGGCAGAAACACCAGCAGCACATTTCTGCAGCTGAGGTAGCCACTCTAAGCCATCTTTAAAATTAATGGATGGAAATAGACATCTCAAGGGCAATTAACTGGAGCAATTTTGGATTAAAATCTTATGTAGTGTCTCTCATCCCCTATTGATTAGATAGCATAGCTAAGGTGAATAGCTAAGATAGACTAGGTGTCTACTTTTCAAACTCTTAATTTAGAGCAAATACACACAATCCTAAAGAGCACCATGGAGTATACTGAATTATTTGACCTTTAGATAAAGAAACATGCCAAACACATACTCTGGAGTTTATATATCTGAAGGGAAAGCAATCAGAGCTTGGAAACCCCAAGGTCTTTTTTTCATTTTTCACTTGTCCCAAGCAATTTCTTACCTCTTATCATGCCACACACCCTTATCCATGTTTTTTCTAGGTTTGGAGGTTTTTATGTATTTGCATTTCCAGAAATTAAAGAAATATTTACAGTTTGCAAATACCGTTTTTACACATTGGTATAATTATGTTTCCTACTTTGCTGTACATTCCTTTGATAATAAATCATAACACCGTGATTGGTTTCTGACCATTAGTGAGTATCAAGCTCAGATTGTCAGAGAACTAACCAAAAAGCTCCCAAGATGTCTTTCCAAGTGGAAACAGTTACACTGATGCATGTCATTGTTTCTACAGCTAGGATTGTTTTTCTTTGCATTTCTATGCAATTCTTAGTGTTGAATTTAATTTGCAGTTTTTAACAACCAGTCGCCTAGATCATTCTGCAGCTGCTCAGAATCAGCTTCAGAAACATTTTGGTACAATGTGTGTAAGTACATCCACATATTTGTACTTTCTTTAAATGGTGTTCTGAATTTTTATTGTGTGGAAATAATTCACAAACAGAAAGAAAAAACATGGTTATGGAATTGTTTGTTCAAACCTATTACTATATAAGCAATTATTTTGTAGATTTTTCTATCCAAGGACCCGCCCCTTGGGTTTTTTATTGCTCCTATAACCCATCTGGCATAATGCTATTTTTACTATTACCAGACTCCATTACCATATTAGAAAATTTGCTGATAAAAAGCTGTGTCATAAATATACTGATGTTTAATATCAAGCTTTGCATTTGTGGCTTTTACAATATACTAATATTGTGTTAATATAGCTTATAGTGATAGAAATTAAAACCTTAGCAATAGGAATTGTTAAATTGTTAATCAGAAAAATCATCCCTTTCTTGGGTATAAATCACTGCTTCTGCAGTTTTCAAAATTTATTAGATAAATGCGGGTTCAACTGTTATTGATCCTTTATGTTTTTTCCTTAAAATTAAATTAAAAATCAAATTACAAAATAAGGAGTTTTTAAAGAAAATATTTGTAGATTTATTATCCATGAGGAGAAAGTTCAAAGCTATTTGTAGAATGTTGTAGCTATCTTACACAGGAGACAAACAAAAGCTTTGCTTTACATTTCTGAAGTCAAGAGAGCCACTCCTTTGTTTACTGAGCGATATCCATTGAAATGCTTTCCTTGGGTATGGCCATAACATATTAAAAGAACTGTGATGTGTGATACTTCAGCTGATTTATTAGCTCACAAAAGAATGCTGTGGGTATACAACCACATAAGCAGGAAAAATGCCAGTAAGTTTACAACCACTTGCAAATACAATATGAGGCATTTATGTCACAAAGGAAAATATCTGCTGTCAAATATTCATTCCCAGTTACTTGGAAATATGGCAGTTATTCCAATAAAATTCTGAGCCGAATTCAGCTACACCATAACTAAGCTTATTTACACAATTACACATAATAATAGCTTTTCCTCATCGGAGTTTGTCAAAATGGGATTTCTGACCTTAAAGGCAGAATGCGTCCAACATTTTAATTTCTGCTCTGAATTCCATGGAGCAGGAGGTTGAATGTGGCTCTCCACCATTCAGATAAACACCTCTCTGATGTTCAGCTGTCCCTTTCCTTTTTATTAATCTGCTTTTTCTCCCTCCTCCCAAAAATGATTCACACTTGTCCTGACAAGGGATTCACAGAGTCTCCCAAACACCTTGCGTCAAGACATCTGTTGTGTGAAGTGTATCCTTTCCTTGATGAAAAGGATTAATACAAAGGACATTTCAACACCAAGTCTCACAGCAACCCCTTCCAGTCCTTGTCAGTGTATTTTGGCCTTCTCACTTCACCCACAGTAATATTTGTACACTTCATCCGAGCACATTCCCTGCCTTTTAAGATGCAAGGACAGAGGAAGGTTTTCCCAGTTTCACTGTCAAATAACACCACCTGCAGAGGCTGCCTGATTCAGTACAAACCAGTCTCTCTTTCTACCCGAAAATATCACATCAGCCCAGCAAAAAAAGAGCTTTGGCAGCAAGTTGTTTAGTTCCAAGATAGATTTACTTTTATGTAAGAACCAAAAATATGCTTTTATAGTCATGTAAGACCAACAGTTGCCTCTGTTGATTGAGGTGGAGAACTACAGATAGGTGAGGCAATTAATTTAAACTATGTTTCTTCACAATTTAGGGTCTCCAAGGCAGCAACTCACAGAAAAGTAGCAAGCAGAATCTGGATGCAAGCAATACTCTTAATAAATTACTTGACTGGGTGGCTAAGGCTGATCTTCATCTCATCTACACAGATCAGAAATCTTTTTAAGCAAGACAATGTAAAAGCCTTTTAATACAGTATACACACACTGCACTTAAACCAAGTTTAATGAGTTTTGTGCTAGTTACCTGCCATTGGAAGCAGTAGTAGAGCACCGTTTCTCCTACTTACAAAGGAGACCTGAATTTCTCAGGTTCATCAGTACGTGATTGCAATTCTCTGGGATATGTTCTGAAAGAGAGGTCCTTATGGTACAAAACCCTTATGATTTGTTCTCACATCTTCAACTTTAGATGTTAATGCAGAACATAGAGCTGCCATTTGAGCTTTCCCCACTGTCATCTTTGCTACTAAATAATGTGCTTGATTCAGTACCTCTGCAGCTTTATATGGCTGTCAATGCACTAAAAAATAACAGGCTAGTGCCCCTGTCAGAAATAGATAGAGTTATAGTGTGGGGATAGTCAAAGGAATTAAATGTAGTAAAGTTATACCTTACCTCCTTTCCAACCTGGGTTCTTGATTCCTCAGCAAACGTTTCTCACAGATTTGCTCATCCCCTTGAAAAATTAGGAAGAATATTTCTCAGAGTCACACTATAAAGCCATGTCCCTGGGATTTTAAAAACAGCAGGTCGATGATTTACTTTGCAATGACAAAAGGCCTGATCAGCACTTCTTCACTTCAGGCCATTATTCTGTGAAGTACCTCTCACGCTAACTCTCAAAAAATCTTAACAGAACTGAAAGGTAAAAGCACTGCATGGAGAATTATGTGCTCTTTACAGATTTGTATTCCTACTGTAGTCAATGCACCTGGTTGAGGGTGTAGTCTCAGCACTGAATTTGTCTTGCTGAAATAAATAGTTTAAGCATGTAATTGATAATCACCTGTAACATTTAAAAATTTGATTTAACATTAATTTAAATAAATACAGCACAAAAATCAACAGCATGGAGTGTTGTGAGGAAATGACATGAAAAGATAGTTTTTCAAGGAACAGCACTGATGTTCTGCATTTTTAAAACTCTATTACAACTGAATTTCAATATAATTACAATTATTTTATGTTCATCAGGTATCACATTATACAATACATATTGTTACTTTGTTTTGTAAACCTGCCAACTGCAAAGTCTTTTGTCACTTCTGTTGCCATTAGTGAATTGTCTATAATCATTTTCAACCACAGATACACAAATAAGCAACAGTAAGAATAAGAGTATATTTTTGGGAATCGATAAACTCAGAATAAAGTGATGTAAAAATCCATAAACTCAATAAGAAGTAATTAAACTGCCATATTTCCTTGTTTATATTCTGAATGGATCTGGATAGTTACTATTTTATTGTACTTTATGGATATGTTGTCTCAAGACCTTTCAGAGAAACAGGATGACATTTATTTTCAGAATTTCTAAGACTAATAGATTTTGATACTGGGGTTGGTCAAAGATGTATCAGTTCCTTTTTTAAAAATCAAGCAATTTTTCTGTTTTACTGAGATATCTCTAGACTCATTTATTATTTTTATATTCTGTTTAAAACAAACACCTGAATAAAATGCAGTATCACAGTATTAACATCAATAGTCCTTCTTAAAGATCTCTTGTAGGACTAGGGTGAAGGTGTCATTGCAATCTTTATTGTCTTATTAAGACTCCTCTTTACCCATTTCTGTATTTCTGGGTTTATAACACGGTCATAGTTCTTTCTTTACACCTCAGTTTTTCAGTTTTACTTTCGATTTCTGCTCTAGTGACCCTGCAGTGTTCCCATTCTAATAAAGTCTACTAGACATGGATGTGGAGCAGAGGGTAAAATCATAGTTTACTTCAGCTGTGAATGGGAAAAGCAAGTATTTTCTGCCACTTTTGTTGAATCCTTCTTACTGAAACCAGCCTGATGTTATCTGCCTCTCTCTCCTTATCTAGTCATGTTTGAACATTTTTTCTGGATTAGGAGAAAATGAGCCTGGTAGTAAAACCTTATCTCAATTGGCTATGTCTACAGTGCTAAATAAAATAGGACTAGAGAGCAAGCTCAAACCCTGAACCCAACCACTCATACTACTTAATTATTAACATACTCTCTGGCATGGTTTTCACCTGTACCATCTATCACTCTCCTAGAAAATGCTTGGGATTTCATGAGCCAAGAGCTAGTCCCATACCCAGAGATTTCTCCACCCTGCTACTCCCTACCAACCTACTAACCATCCCTTCCACCTCCAGCACTATTCCAACAGGTCTTGTACCTCAAATATACCCACATGGCCTGTCTATGACACTCCAGAACCTATAACAGATGGCCTCAGCAACATACTCTGAAAATAAGATGCCAGTGGGCTGCAATGTTCTTTCATTATTTCAAACATTTTAACTGAAAAAAAAACCAAACCCAAACCCAAAACAAAGCAAAAAACCCAAACAACCCCAAACAAACAAACAAAAAAATTTGAGTGTCATTATTATATCTATGGATCAAAGGATACCATCCCAGGCAGAGGTCCAAGGTCAAGTGTATTGCATGGATGTAGACAGTCTATATCAGTCAGCCTTAGAGCTGAAGAATGCTCCATGGCTGTTACAGGTTTGCCTGTTTTGAAGTAAAGGTGCCAACAGTTGTTGCCAGGGCAGGGATGTAGATCAGTGCTACTGGGGATGCAGAAAGCCACTGAACTTGGCAAGGTTTAGCTATTCATAGGTAACACATTCTCAGTATGGAGAGGGTCTAGAGGAAGGTTAATAGGTATGTTTGACCAATCACATTTTCCTTTATCTTATTTTTTTTTAAATCTAAAGAGGCTTCCCTAACCATTTTGGGTTCAGATGCTAAGTGCTTTCCTTAGGCTAAACAAATAAACAATTAAGCAGGGCTCTCCTTTTCTAAAACACACCTGATGCTACCTAGCCTTTGAATTTAGCCCATTTTATAAATATATTGCAGGGAATTATTTATTTCCCTTCAACTCCAACAAACTTTAATCCGCAGATTTCATATCTCAAGCGAATGCCCACACTAGAAGGCTATAGCTTAGCTTAGGGCTGACAGTGATTCCCAAAGCACCCAGCTAGAAAGGTTAGCTTTGGATCTACTCCATACTGGGTGAATAATTTATGTTGTTATTAATATTTTTTTTTTTTAATCCCAAACCTAATTTGATGTGCAGAAATTATCTAGGGAGCTATGATTAAACCCTGCGTATGTTGACTTCCATCAGAATGCTCCAATCTCTAAACAACGTGCCAAGAGCACACACCACAGTAATCATGTCTCTTTTCCCAGCCATGGTTTCTAAAGGAAGAGGTTGTGGCTTGCCATAGGTTGAACTCCCTGTTGCCAGTCCATGAGACTGTCTGATGTACAGTTACTAGATTAGACCTTTTGGGAAACAGTCTTTAGCTTTCTAAGTCATAATGAAATTCAGATGTAGAAAAGGCAATGCTGCTCAAGACAAAGTAACCCTGCAGTCATATATGTACATACAAAGCTTTAGACTGAAAGAGAGGTGCTAACTGAATACAGAAATATCCAGAGTTAGAAGTCACTGAAGAATATGTGCCTTCTGAGATTTAGGTACCTTGTTCTGTTTCAGGTGTGGAAAGTAAGGAACCAAAATTCAATCTAAGAGCATCATGGAAAATCACTTTTAAAAGTCATAGCAAAAGCCATTGCTCCATCAAAATAATATAAAGGCTGCTATCTGAATTAGAATAGCTGCAGGGAATAGGGAACACAGACCTGAAGGAGATGAGAATTATATTCTTGGTTTGTGTAGGAAATTAAAGGGGAAAAAAGTGCTGGGAGGGAACCTGCCTGGCCTCTGCAAATGCAGCAAAGGGTTATCAAGTTTGGAGGAAGCAACTATTTGTTTTTTGGCATAATTTTTATGGTGTGCCTCAAAAATAGTTTTGTGCATATGTCATCCCAAGACTATTACCAAATCAATTGTTGACTACCATTGTGAATGGCCTCTACCAAGAACCAGTATAAACTCCATAAATTAATGAAGATGCTTGTATTAGTACACTTCTTAATGGACAGGTTGATCTAAATACATAGTGTAGTGAAAGAAAATATTTCACTCTGAAATTTGCATCCTGAGTTCTTTGAATGAATTAGTTTTATCCTTTCTTGAGCCAGTAAGTAGCTAATAGGCCATTAATTAAAAGGAGCAACTTGCAGCTTGAAAAAAAAAGGCAAAAAAACCCCAACAAAACCCACCAAAACCAAAATCCAAACCAGACCTTTGCATCTTGAAAAAGGTAAATCAGAGTTTAATTTAAAAAGAGCACTGTCAAAACAAGGTAAATATGTGAATAAGGAGAGAGTGAACTGTCTGTGAATAGAAACCTTTGATATGGTTGATGTTGTACCCCATTTGAGTATAAAGAGATCATGACACTTAGCAGAGAACTTCTGAAATTAGCCCATTTGAAGTGAGGAATTGTAGGAAGAAAATATTGAGGAATGCTGGGAAAGAAAAGTTTATTTTAATATAGATATCTAAATCTTAAAAATTATTAGAACAGCATAGTCAGCAATAGCAGGTTGAACTTGATTGCCAAAGACATCCTTTGAAATTCAGTTTCCGAGTTCTATGAAAAACAAACCTGTGGTGGAGTTGTGCATGCACACTTCCTCTCTGCAAAATGTTCAGTTCCCAGTAAGACACTTTTATGACTATCCTGGAAACCTTGAAACTGCATAATCAAGAGTTCCTTTAGTTTAAACAAATATAATTTACACCATTCTTGTTCCTTCTTTCAAAAACAAGTTTACATAGCATTATATTTTAAAATGACCTCTTGTTTCCTCTTACTTATTTTGATTCAAGAGAGGCTCTAATTCCATTTACAAACTTCTAAACTATTGGGTTACGTAAAACCACCTATTAAATTTCTGTGTGTATATGTGGGTGTGACAGAGAGAAGGGAGAGTTGTGTATTAAGTAGGTACCAATGTATCAGGAAATAGGATCTGTTGTAATTCTGACTGACACCCCTCAGCTCAGTCTACGAAATACACTGAAAGACATGACAAAAAAAACAAATTGTGGCCAAAATAGAGTCAGGAAAGTCACTAAACCCCATAAGCAGAGGACTAGAGGGAGTGACTGCCATGTTGCCATATTGTCCTTGTTCATACAGTCACGTTCCAAATTTGCAATGCATCAGCATCTTAGCATTTTTGTTTTTTTTTTCTGAATCTGCATTTATGTATTTAAATTCTTTAAGTCAAACAATTTAATTTTGTAACTCCAACATTTGGTGCATTTGAGAAACTAGAAATAGCTCTTCTCCCCTTTTCTGTAACTGCAGTTAGTAACATGATGCAAAATGATACCTACCCCGCATCAAACACCCTTGTTGCACCAAGTGTTCCTAGCGGTAACCTTTAATTCTGCTCTATCCTAATCCATTGAAGGACTGTGGCTAAGGCTGTTGTCAGATGAGCAGAGATGAGTAGAGATAACTATGATGTTGATGATGATTTGACAAAGTATGATTTCCTCAAAAAATGCATTTTCAGTCTCTTCAAAATTATGTGAGTGCAAGCCAAATGTGCTCATTACCAGAATTTTGAAAATTTCATTACACACAAAAGTAAAGCTATCGTTATGCCTGCTTAATCTAGTGTTCCTGACATTCATGCAAAATTTGGAAGTCCCTGATTAGATTCCCAGCTTTCTTCCAGATCCTGGGTTAGCATCCTAACTTCAGAGTATAAAGCAGAAACAGGTGATGATTTTTACCTTTTATTGTGCTGTTTTCTATTAGTGCTTTTAAGTCCAGTGTCTCTTGAAAGGTTTCTGAATGCAGAACTACCAAGCTATTGCTCTCTCTGACTCAGCGATGATGTCGTACACAAAATGGAGCACCTCCAAAAAATGGATATCCTATCAATAAATTTCCCAGCCTTCACATGCTCTACATCCCAACTGTTATGGTGCTTGTGTGAACTCAGGTCTGTTCTCTTTCTGATTGAGGGTAGGAATCTGAAACAGTTCATTTCATAGATTAAATGAATACCTTCTACCAAGGCTGCAAATATTCTGAGGGTAATGCAGAGAAGAGAGAAGATAAGACTTCTGTTACTTCTACTAGAATTATTCTTCCCTTTACAAAACCATTTGCAGCTTGGCAGTTGGGATTAGAGGAGTTTAAGATTTCATTTCCCTCAGGTGAACTGAAAACTAAACCTAGGCTCCACAATGCAAGTGGACATTCAAACACTCCAACAGAAAGAAATATGTGGCTTCCTCCAGCAGTTTTGTCTGGATCCGGTTCCTCTTCTTCTTTGTCTTTTCTTACCTATGTTCCCAGAAAACTGTTTGTACAAGGCCACAGAATACTTCATTCTCAAACTAATCGATTTTTTTTTCATCAGTCTTGGACCTAAGGTAAAAAAAACAAAGAAACACAAAACACTGGCTTCTCAGAATAAAAATTATTTCTCTTGCTTAATTCAGAAGCTAAATTGAAAAATCAATTCTTTGCACAGCCTTAAAACATAATCAGTCTCATTGACATAAATGTGCTGAAGTACACAAGTGATTTGAAAACTATATTCCTTGATTATTGCTGAGATCTGTCACAAGAAATTTTAGAACCAGTTATTGATCTTTCATTATTAAGATTTAGAAAAGCACTCATTTGCTAACCTGGGCACTGCTGACTTCATTCACAATAAAAACATTATCATAACACCACCAAAATGATACACTCAGACAAACGCAAATAAATTACCCCAAATATTACCCCAGTATAGAGAGCACTTTCCTCCATTGGAACTTTTGGTGGTTGTTCTTGTTTGTTGGGTTGGTTGTAGGGGGGTGCTGTCTGGGTTTTTTCACTTTTTTAAGCCACTCTATCTTCATCCCGTTCATTCAGGATATCGACAGGAATGTATGACAAATAAGTAAACAAACACAGTTCTCTAAGGCACAAAATTTATTATATAGTCATATATGCATAACAAACATGAGTGTTGGTTTATAAACAACAAATCAGTCTCATTGTGTTTGCTCAGAACAAATGTCTATAATTTTTCCATCTTTCTCTCCTTTAAAAAATCTCACTAAGAAATAAACAGAAATTGAATTTCTTATATATACATCCAATTTGGTCCCCTTTGAAAATCTTCCTTTATCTTATTTGATAATTCTAAATGATCAGTATCACTACAAGAAGACTGGTAGCTACAATTTTAATGAATATTACTTCTTTTACTCTATTTTTGGAACTGTGGTTAGCTACGTATTTGATAAAGGCTATAAGAAACAGAGAATGTAGTTTTCATATGTTGGAGAAAAAACTCACCAAACCCAAATATTTCCTGTCAAAGCAGAAAATAGCTGAGCATCAAATATTTCTACCTGGGCCAAGACTGAATACACTTGGCAAAGAGATGTTGCATGCGGGAAAAAAAAATCTTCTCCATGAATATCACAGATCAGCTGCCAGCTATGGGCAGGTCTATGGTAGCTGCATTGCTGGCCTGGGCTCATTAGCCGTAGCTTTGGACTTGTCAATACATGAAACACTCCTGTTCCTGCAGAGCTTCACGGAGGTTCAAGCCATCTGTAAGTAGATTCTTTATACCTTACACAAAATATGAGAGCAGCAAACTTTTGCCACTTTTTTGCTTCGTTTGGATATTACACCCACACTACAGGATCTATTCAAAACACACTTTTCAAGTAATAGTCTGTGTGGAGTCCATAAAAATAGTAACCTGCAGTTAAAGTGTAGTGAACTGACCAACAAAGTTTTAAGTCTTTATGTTTAGGGACATATGTTGATGGGCAGACAGAATCAGGGTGAAATTTCTCTTACTACATCTAAAGTAAAATTGGGAAAGACAACACAATCCATGTCTCCTCTGTCCTTGTCACTGTTCAGCGTTGGAGGCTATAGGAGAAAGTCCATTACTCTGGAAATTCATGCGTTCTCACGCATAACTTAATGGCTTTTTGTTTTTATTTTCTTCAGCTTAACTAACAATGTGCTTATCTAGTGCAAAACCATCAGCCAAAATTGGAAGGTTGTGATAAGTCATTGTACACAGAGTGTACATTGGACACAGAGTGGATATAATGAACTATTGAGCAGTCAAAAATCAGCTAAAGGCAGTATGATAAATCTGTTTTGAGTCCACTAATCAAATTTTCCTTGAAAAAGGATAGCAATATGCAAACAAGGGAAAAGTTAGGATGGAAGTCGTTTCACTTAACTTTACGTTTTTAAACTGCAGATATTTATACCTGTACTAACACCCTGGGTTGTCTTTGTAGTCAATAGAGACAAATGGGCAGTTCCAGAACACAATTCCACTGACTCATTTTAGACATTTTTGATGAAGTTAACTGTGTCCTTCCAATGCCTACTTCTAACCACTGAGAATAAAGGTAGCCTAGATGCTTAGCTCTGATATAGCTTCTACATTGTAAAAGTTCCATTTGGTTGTATGAATCTCACATAAATTAACTGAAATTCAAATGTGCCTGCAGAGGCTTCCCACCTGCAGCTAAACTCTTTAATGTGCAGTGTTTGGGACCTTGCTGACCTTTCTTATGACCTTCCTGCACACACAGAATACTACAAGCCCTTTGGAAGGGACTGCTGTACCTCACTGTATCTGTCATCACAACTGATCCTTGTTTGAAAGATAAAGGATAGGAACAATGGCTTGTAATCATAGGTGGCAGGTCATCTTACTCATTCGTTTTCCCTCAGCCAAGATCAGGTATAGTTTCTATCAGATATATCAAAATATATTTTTACATGAAAGCTGTTAAATGGTCCTGGAATTATTACTGAGCAAAAAAATAACCATACTAGGAAACCTAACTCTGTGATGTTCATCTACCTCAGATTTGTGAATAGGTAGGCTCTTGAGAATAAAAATCCTGATAAAGCTGTATTCAAAGGCTTTGGCCATTCTGACTGCAGTAATTGTAAAAATGTTCCTACATTCCATTTCATGGCCATGTTCATTTTATATAAAACCTATATCCATTGTTCCAGTGATTTGTATGGGACAGAAATATCTGTAGATCTATCTGGTTAATGTGCAGGCTAATGGGAGCTACAGGGTAATAGTCTGCCCTTAATTCACTGACTTCTTTCAGAGATCCAGCTCTCTGTGCAGCCTATTAATCTACTAATGAGTCAAACCATTTCTGAAGTATACAGGCACAACTTCCAGACTTGCTAGGATTTGTTTGCATCTCCCTGGGTTTCTTCAATGTCAAAGTGCTATCCACAGCATCAAGCTATTCTATTTTAAGAAGTACTTTGAGAAAGGATGCCCTTAGCAGGAAAGATTTGTGAATTTAATATGAAAAAAATATACATAGTATACAGCACACATAACTTAAAACTTAATGAAAAATAATTTTATTGATATTAAAAAAATATGTAAGGGGTTGCTTCATATCTGGTACCTCAGCTGTATAGCATATTTCATAATGGAAAATTGAAAAGATTTAGAGGACTGGTTCTGACATCTGTATCCAGTCCAAAGGCTATTCCAAACCACTTGCGTATGTCCTATACAGAATAATGGGGAGGGTCATAGACAGCTACAGGTTCTCTGCAGAGATCTTTTTGTACTGCATTTCTTCTCCTTTTTGAGGTGTTTAATTGTCTGGTTTTCAACTGCCAGGCTTTTGTGTCAGTGTCTGCAACTATTTTGTAAAACATTAATTTACTTTATAAATAGGATAGAAAATGTAACCTATTCAGGCAGCAGAGATGTACACAGATTATGGATTATATCTGAAAATGTACTTTCAGAGAAAACCAGGACTTTCATAAATAGCTTTTGTTTGTTCAAAGAACAATTAAAGTACACTAAACACAGTATACCATCAGGAAGAGTGGGCTAGGAATACTAAATACAATATACCTGGGGTCACAGATCCTAATTCCCAGCCAAAGAAGGATAACTAGGATTATTTTTTGCGTAAGATGAAATGTGCCTGTTGAAGTCATGGCCTTTCTTTAATGACTCATTATATGGCATATCTGAGGGCAAATATTGTCTATGACGTACCTAGTGTATACAATTTTTAGAACTAAATATATCTCAAAAGCTAGTATTGTTAAACTACTTTGGTTATGAGAATTTCTATTTGAAAAGTTGCACAAGAAGCTTCAAGGACTTTGTTTCCAACTAGCTGTTGTAATTCTTGTCACAGTGTGTAAGGTTCTTATATTGCTTGTCCGTTCTATATTAGAGCAGCTAATATCTGAGATTTAAGTCCTCCTCCTTTTGGCCTCATCTTCATCTGTTCATGACACTGGCTGTCTGCCACTGCTCTGCAGCTGTCTGGGCTCTGTCTCTGTAGCTGTACTGGGTCAGTAGCCACCCTGTGTAACCTCAGTCCAACCATAACTTGGACTGTGTCCTTTGCTATTGCTTTCCATTTTTATTTGATGGTTGGATTAAAACCTGCTCTCTGGTATATTAGCTGCTGATCTTCAGATTAACCCAGTGCTCTAAAACAAGACAGGTTGTTGGTGCTAGGAGAAGTAAAAATCTTTAAGCCAGATGACTTCCCCTGATATTTACAATCACAGCAAAAGAAATGAAAAACTGTGTTTACAGGAAAGTATTTTATTCACATGGAACAGGTAAGAAAGACACTCAGACACTGAATTCAGGGTAACCTTTTGCATCAGCAAATGCAGTCTCCCATTATTACAGGTTACCAACTCAAATAAACCTCTTAATATCTTAAATGTATTGAATAAGCCCGAGAGATTCAAGAACTGGCATCATTATATTGATACATATTTTCAGGATAAAGGCACACGAAGATCACCCAAGATTGCTTTTACTTGGCCAAATATGTGTTACCAGTTTAGAGTATAGAGCTGTATGATGCACACAAGTTACAGCAAATGACAAGAGAAGATTTAACAGTTTCATGGAATCCTAATTTATCTTTGGGAGAAACTCAAGAAAGCCCGTTTTACTATTTTTGTCAGAAACTTAATGATTACAGTAGAATATTTTTACAGTTTCTGGGAGTTGGGTCTTTTAGAGAACTGCAAGGCACAGGAACTGACAGTACATTTTACAAGATGCCATATTTTTTCTCTGTGTTCAGACGGAGCCTAGAGAACAACCCAGCTCACTCTGAAACATATGCAAACCAATTCGTCAGCTGACAAGGCACTAAGTATGCTCCACAGATCGCACTGACTCTGTTGTCTAGAGTTTACACACATAGCTTACACTTGATCACTTCCATACAGATGCCTAAGGCGTCTTAATCTCCACTGAAGTCTAACCCTAAACCACAATAAACTGCTGCAGAATTCAAGCCATTGGTAAGATATGGATATTTCAATACAAGATATCATACCTGGTATCCAAAGACATTACTGGCAATAAGACAATGACTGACAATAAAATGGAAACATGAAGAAAAACATTTTTTATTATTGATTTTGGGGAATAACCAAAACAAAATAGTGTGATCCCAGGGCACCAGCAGAAGTTCCAGCAGGCCTATTTGTTACAGAATAAGAAAGTCACCAAAAAGAAGTCGGAGCATGTATGTGAACACCTGCAAACACATGGCTGTCATGCCACATATCTGTTGGGGAAAATAGGGTTTGGATTCGCAGTCTGAGGCCTTCTCCAAAAAGAGAGTTGACTTCTGCTTCCTTGTACTTCCCTGTAGAACCACACATATAAAGAGGTGAAGAAGAACCACATGTAGTTTCTTCTTCAAAAGTCTCCCTGTGTTGAATTGTGTGTTGGGAGAAGGACCTGTTGGACATGCAGCCCCCAAACTTAAACATATCGCTACATCTGAAATATTTTATAATACCTTTATCTTGCAAAACTACGTTTTTGACCTACTCAGTAAAGAAAGTAAATACATGATGTACTGAGGATTTTTAGTTTTGAAGAATGCAAAGCACTAGTAATCCAAACACACTTCTTTTTCTTATGTTTTACCCACTTTGGGAAAATGTGGCTATCCCAGAGGAGAGTTGCAAAGTAAACCGTAATTTTAATAAGATGTAAAGACAAGAAGCAAAAGCTCTTCATGTATGATTTTGATTATATGGTCCAGTACTTTCAAAACAATGAATAACAAATGATGTTGTTACGTGTTCATTCATACTCATATGAAATGAATTGCGCATTCAATATGCTCACGATATTCATGACCTGTAGACCAACTCAGGAGTTGGGTTTTCATGTTACCTTAAGTGAAGAATGTGATCCCATCAGAGTATGCTCATTGATTCTTAAGGTTTCTGCAAACCAATCTACTTTTAAGGGTTGTATTCAGACTAGTATATCTGCTGGTGTTGTAACATCTGTCTGTCAGGATGATTCTAATTTAGTCCCGTAGGTATCCCAGTCAGTGGGTTAAGTGTCTCTATGAGGAAATTCAGAAACCTTAAAGAGGAAGACTTACCCCTTCCACTGGCAGTACAGCAAGTATCTTTGGGAATGCTCAACCACGATGTTTTTCTGAACAGTTATCTGCTCATGTACCTACACAGGACACCTTCATCCCCTGAGATTCAGAGCACTGCATTAACTTTTGAGTACAGCCAGGTAATGAAGGATGCCTCCTGTTTGCACAGTTAGGGAACTTGACCAGAAAGAGACCTCCCTCTGTTCACACGCCTTATGGGAGTATCCAAATCTCAGAGAGTTATGTGGCCAGAGACTGAGTTGAGCTATTTATTCTCCACTTTTCCTTTGAATCTGGATCACAGTGTAGAAAAATATTGAAACATTCATAGGACCCATGGGAGAGAGAAAAAAGTGAAAAGGGACCTTCTTCTGTCCTAACGCTAAGGATGCTTCCCTGGGAGAGACGCACCCTTACTTCTTGCTCCGTATATTCCCTATATATTGTTTGCACTGTTTAGGACAACATATTGTCAATATCTTGTTAGCTGATAATTACTGATATACAGGAATCTTATACAATAAATATTTAGGAGCATTCTAGAATTTTATCTTTTTTTTTTTTGTTATTTCTCTTTCATTCTTTTAAAAGCAAATAAAAATACGTCAGTCAAAAAGAAAATTCTCCTGCTACCTAAAAAGATACGTAATGTAATGAAGTTAGGTGTAGCTTATATCACAATGGTAGTAATTTGCAGTTGTATAACATCTGAACTGAGAATCTGATGTAGAAAGTGGATCTTGACTGGGTCAAAGTCTGTCATTAGGATTATACTGGCACAATGGAAAAACTAGCATAAAGTAATTTTAAACTTCTGATGTGTGTAAGCTTTGAAATTTTGGCCTTTTCTTATTTTAGCAGTGATAGAATGAGGTATGAAAGGAAAAACACCCTCAGAAGTCACTACTTACAGTCAGAATTTACAGATGCACACAATTAATTCATGTCCAGTGGCATAATAAAACAACGATTATAACAATATATAAAAAATTAAAACATGTACCTCAGATACTTTTTAAGAATTACAGAGAAGATTGTTCAAAGGATACACATTATCTAACACAACCAACAACGTGGGCACATCTACATTTTGTTAATGGGTTTTGTGAACACAATATGTTACTTTCCTGATTAGGACTTTCTTTAATAAGCGTAGTTAATACTTTAAAAATATTTGATGCATGTGTCTTGGTTTGCGCTCTTTCAGTGTAAATCCACAGAGCAATTTATAACTTCTGTGGTCAGAGAGATTTTTTTAAAGCACCTTTCAAAGCAAATTGAGCAGCAGAAGTTTTTTTTTTCTTTATTTGTTGTTCAGCTCCACAAGAATTCACATTTCACTAACATCAGCTACTTTGTATGGTCCACCTGAGTGGGTTAACAAAATAAAGACAGATGTCAGTGGAGTAACTCTAGCACTTTTTTGGTAGAAAGATGCCACTGACAGACTTCTTTTCTGCGCCCACTCTCACAGAAATATCTCCTGATGCTATCTCCCTACCACCAATACAGTCCTACAACATCTCAGAACCCAGCAAGAACAGTTATCAAATGGTATCAGCTTCCTTGCATGTTCATGCAAGATTTCACACTTTACATGGACAGGAATTTGAGAATTATAAGAGTGACTTGAAGAGAAAGATGTTTTGTAGGACTGTTTTAATATACAGCTACCAAGAACAACACAATTCTTCACTTATAGACATGGGCCTTTCCCTCTCTTTTCTGTGCTCACGGTAGGGAAAACAGAATGGTTCAGTTATTTTAAGACAAGTAGAAATTACACAAAGAAGAAATCATGTGCCCCACAGAGGACCATGGTCAGTATGGCAGGAATATTATGTAACGGTTGCACCAGCAGTATAGACAGCAGCACGCAGGATAAGAAGGGGGCGTAACTAGTTTTCTGTTCTGGCAGCTGTAATTTAATAGAGGGTCATGATGTCCCTGAGATTTTGGTCAGCTGTCTTTCAGCAGTATGATCCTTCTTCGCTTTACTGCAATAGTGATTTCTATAACTGAATATGTCAAACTGCATTTCCGACAACATCTTGAATACTACTTCAGAGCTGACAGGCACAAACTGCTCCTGTATTTTCAGCAGTATTAGACGCAGCACTGGTCTGGGAGTTGAGTTCAACAGTGACCTACCTGAGTTGTTACCTCCCCTCTAGAAGAGAGGCTTATTATCTCTCCCAGGTTTCCAGATTGCTTTTCTATTATCTATTTATCTTCTACACTTCTACTGACTACCTGCTTCAGCTGATAACTGCCAGCTGCCTCAAATTCTCTGTGATGCCTGATAGAGATCTTTTGCGGTTGAGTCTATTGCTGTAGTTACAACGTGCTGTGCTCTGTGTCACCGGGAGCTGTAAAAGAAAAGAATTTTATTGGGCCTGGAATAGACATGGTTGATGCTTATAGAGGAAAAATGACACACTTTGGCTATATTTTATCATTAGAATTCTACAGTCTAATCATATTTATATTAATTCTATCACAAAAATTGAAGTATACATATCTCACCAACAGAGGTAGGATTGAAGTTTTATGCTAGTGGCAGAGCTATCTGTGTGTATGAATGAGACAGGCTGATAATGATTAGTTGTTGATACAAAGCTTAGAGAAGGTGGCCTAGGTGATTTTCCAATATAATCCTAATGATAATACCCCATGTATTTGCTGGAGATGAGGAGCACGCACACCACACCAGCCTGCATATGGACATGAGGGAAATTTGAGTTGCGTATTTATGGAACTGAAATCAGTCCAGAAGAAAACCCCATGATCAGAATGTAATCTTATGTAGGCCAGAATGACACACAGTCATTAAACATGCACCCTTTAGATCCAGACTCTGTGACTAGAAGACATAACCTGTGGTGTGGCACAGGAATCTAAGCTTAGAAGAGGATCTGTAAAATTCTGGGTTCAAGTGAAACTGCATAAGTGGCATGTGGGGGAAATGGACTATTCCATTAGGAAATTTACCCAAATAATTAGTGGATAGACTCACAGAAAATACCATCAGATATTCAGCATTTACAGCATTTTCTTTTTCTCTGGTGAAAAATAATACTTAAAACCTTTTTCTATTAACTAAAAAGACCTCAAGCTGCCACCAACTGAAACAGGAGAGTGTATAACATGCAACCTCACAGAAGTCTATCTCACTATCGAATGGACACAGCCCCAATAACCAGATGTGTAACTTCTTTTCACACGCACGCTAGATAGATAAGTTTGTTTAATTTCTTTTTTACAATTAGACCATGGAAATATACAGAATGCCACCATCCCATACGCAGACACATACATACCTGCACATGCAGCTGTGAACCTTTGATAGCTTCTTGAAATTCACATGTAAATTATTAATTACTATCACTAATACATTTTTAATTCTTACTCTTAGAGGGTGGATATGAACATTTTTACTTGGAATAATGGGCTTCCTACACTGAAGGTGCTCCAAGATTGGAAGAATATAGAATGATGACAGGTTTTTTTTTAATCTGTAACAGGGAACTGAATAATTTCAGAGCCTTTGTTCTGCAGCGCTCTCAGAGGAGTGCATTCACTTTAAAAACCTGATGCCACTGCAGTTGAGGCCCACATAAAAAATAAAATCATACATCAACTCTTAGTCTGAGGGGTCATGGCAATTTTTGTGACTTTAAGTAGGATGAGGACACTCAGCATTATCTAAACTTGAGCAGACTGTAGGCCAGAATCACACGCTGTTACAGCTGCAGCTAGCTTATGTTCAGTCTCTGCCTCCAACTAGAAAATGCAAAATGGGATGGAGCACACAGCTACAGTAAGTCAATTAAGATGCACACACCTTTCCTAGAGAGGGTGTTCTGAAAAGACGTATAGAAAGAAACTGCATGAGGCCATATGTATATCCAGAAAATGTATATGTTTATGTAATGGTTAACATATGTTAGTATAATCTACTATTCCTATATAGATATGTTAATATATGCAGTAGTAATATAAACACAAATTTATTATATTTAAATATAGAATACATCCATTTCTACAGCATGTAGCACTATACTGTACATAGTGTGCAGTATGTACTACATATTACAGCAAATATTGTGTACATGATACATGATGTACCTTATCTCATATACACTGTGTGAAATTTATTGTCTGTAATATATATTGTATACATTTACAAAAAACCTTCTATACTTATATCTATATAACTGTATTTATCCTAGTTAAGGCACATCAGTGGAGGAAATAGAACCATGCAATGAAAACCAGGTACCATTTATAACTTCATGTATTTATTTTTCATCTTCCTTTGAAAATCACTTTCCTAACATTCTATAAAACAGTATGTGAACTTTAATATGTCACTGTAAAAGACAATGTAGCCATGCTCTGCATTTTCCAGGAATTGTCTGAGGTCCTATATGGCCAATGATTTTCTTCCGGGTGTACAAACTGTTTGAATACAGAAGAGAGTTAACACTGCTGTAATGCCAAGTATACAACTGATTTCAGCACTAGCAGGTTCTCTATGAAAGATCTTACATCAGATTTCATCCTAATTTGCATATTTTAAATCCTGTAATTGTGGGCTTGGCTGGAACTGGCAGCGAGTTTGACCATGGGCTTCTGTACCCAAGCCGCCTTTGCTTGTATGCCCAAGAGTCACTATTTAGTGTTTGCTCTTTCCTCTGCTTGGCTTACCGGGCCTTTCTTGCATGCTTGTTGGTCTTCCAAAGCCTGTAGAGTAACCTGCTGCCAGGACAGACACTGACTGTGGGGATGCTGGGCCCAGGCTCCCTTCACACACTTGCACAAGAGATAACTGACATCGCTACCTAAATTAATGCAACTGCGACTCATGAGCTGCCCTGGCATTCAACATGGATGTTTGCTCCTAAAAATGTCCCTGGACTCAGGTACGTAACGCAAGTGTTACTTAGCTTATGCGATGTCACAAAAATGACTCCAAACTGTTCAGCCTGTTTCAGGAGTAAAAGTGTTTGCTGTGTCTACCAGTGAACTACTTACTGCTCCTTCCGACCACGGTGCCACAATCTGCCCGGAGACTGTAGCGACCTGGCTGCTATACAAACACGAGACAAAGTATTCTCTCCTGCATCTGAAGAGCTTGCAGTGGAAGCAGATGACACACAAGTTAAAACAATAATATCCTAGGGAAAGAAGGAATGATAAAAAGTTACATCTCCGGGTCTCTCTCTTCCGGTTTAATGATTATAGTTTAAAACACGGAATAACATGTCTCACATAAAAGCAAACAGATTCATGAACAATGGAGCCAAAGAAACCTGATTTCCATGAATTTATCCTTCGAGGTGGCAGTCCTCTGTGGATGGATTCTTTGATGTGTAATAGGTACTGCCACTCATGCTGCAGCTTTTTTTGGGGGGTGCCGTGCTACTTCTTAAAACTTTTTTGTTCATTGTGGCTAATTCTAGCTAAGGGATCCTATCAAGTCCTTCCCTCCTCCACTAGCAGCTCAGTAAACTGGAATATCTCCAACTACAACCCAAGTTCTCTCTCCTCCTTTCCATACACAGGCAGTTTCAATTCCTAACACGTCTGTGACAGCCCTATTCATAAAGCTCTTGCAAAAGAAAGTACATGCAATAAAGTTTAAAAAAAGGATCACGTGATAACAACAGTTACTTTTGTACATGTTTTGCAACATAATGTCAACAACTGTAATTACTCCAGTCTCCTCGTACTACTTGAAATGTTGCACATAACGTGCAACCTTTACCCACGAGAATGGGCATTATGGTAAAGGCTTTAATTATGTAATTATATGATTATGTTCTATCTCTTTCCCTACAGGATTTTAGCCTTAAGGACAGAAATTTTCTGAGAATTTATTGGCCACTTTCATAAATATGTTCTTGCATATACAAAATGGTTCTTTTACTTATTTTTTTTAAGGGAGAGAAAAACAGGGCAAAGAGAGAGGTCACCAAGATTTTGATCGAGAACTGACTGCTGACTGGCCAGATTTTGGTTCCTGTTTCAGAAAACGAAGTTTTGCACATGAAGATCGCTGCGTTTTGTTTTTTTCCCTTTTCCCCTAACACGCGCACGCTGCCGCGCCTTTTTGCAACCGTGCCGTGCAACTGCGAGTGCAAACAGCCCTACAACGTGCAGCACTTGGCATCCTCAGCCCTGTCGAGGAGGAGGAGAACGGGGCGGGGCCGGGGCCGGCCGACACGTCTTGTGCTGCCAGAAGTGAGGCGAAGAGCCGGACGGGCGGCGGGTGGGGCTCCGCGGGGAGTCGCGGTGCCCCGGCCGCGCCTCCGAGCCAAGGGGGCTCCGCGCTCGGCGGCCCCGGGACCCGCGGCCCCGGCCCCGGGCGGGCGGGGAGGCGGGGACGCCGCGGGCGGGGAGGGGCTGCGGCCTCGCCCCGGCGGGCGCGGTGGCCCCGGTGCCGCCCGCGCCCCCCGCCGTAGCCCGGCGCGGCGCTTCCCGCCTACCCGCGCCGGCTCCCTCTGCCCGGGCCGGGCGCCGCGCCCCCGCCGGCCCCGCGGAGCCGGGTTGGGCAGCCCGGGAGGCGTCTCCTCCGCAGCCCCCGCCCCCCCGCGCCGGTGCTGAAGCGCCTCGGCCGCTCCCCCGGCAGCACCCCCGGGACAGCGGCGCCCCGTCGGCCCCGCAGCAGCACCCGGGCCTCCCTCCCTGCCGCCCGGCCCGGGCTCTCCCGCCGCTGCTCTGCTGCCGAGGACACCTTATGGGAAATAAATAAATTAATTACCCCACTCACCCCCGCGGCAGGGAGAGGAGCCGGCGGCGGCCGCGGGATTAGATCCAGCCCGAGCTAGAGACCAGGTAACGTAACCTACCCGCCAGGAGGGAGGAGGAGGAGGATCAGCGAGGCCGCTGAGGTCGCCCCCGCCGGGGAGGGCTCCAGGGGACGGAGAGGGGTCTGCCGCAGCCGGGGCGCGCCGGCGTGGCCCCCGCTGGCTGCATGAGGGCGGCTGCCCCCGCGCCCTGCGCGCCGCACTGTCAGTCACACACACACACACACACACACACCACACGAGCCGCCGCCCATGCAGGGATGGACAGATGGATGGATGGACGGACGGACGGACGCCGCACGGGGCGCAGCCGCCGCCCCTCCTGCGGGCGCTGACCCCGATACCAAAGCAGCCACACCAGGGAGACGCCGCCCGCCCCGCCGGCCCCGCAGCCAGCGGCGGCCCCGCTGCCGTGCGGTGCCCGGCTCTGACAGCGGGGCAGGGAGGCGGGCGGCGGGGCCGGGCCGAGGCCGCAGCTCCGGGGCGGGGGGGGGGGGGGGGCGCGGCGCGATCCCGCCCCCGCGCCGCTGCGCGCATCCCCGCGGGGCGGCGAGGCCGCCTCCCGCCGCAGCCCCGGGCGCTGCCGCAGCGCCCGCCCCGAGCGGAGCCGCGGTCCGGGGCGCCCCCGCCCCGGGGGCAGCTCCCCTGGGAAGTGTGGGCGGGGAGCCGCGGCGGCGGCAGCAGCGAAGCAAAAGCCGGTGCTGCCGCGCTCGGCATCGGGAACGGGCCTGCAAGAAGCGTTGATGCCGTAGCTCTGCGGTCGGGATGACCTTGGTTGGGGAAGGTGCAGCCAAGGTGGATGGACCCTCTGCTGCACCACGCCAGCTGCAGCACTAGTCACCCTGCTCTGGGCTGCTCTGAGCCCAACAACGCTGGCATTGTTATCTCCAAACATTGCTGGCTTTAGTTAGTGGTTGTGTACTGAGCTCCCGGTGTAAGTGGTACCAGAGCAGGGAAGATACTCCGTCGTTCTCTTTAGCTGACCTCTTCTAGCACATAGTGGACTTAAGGTCCTTGAAGGTCTGGAGTCTCCCTGGCGAGGGGCCTGAGAGAAATTGCCCTGTGCCCATGGAGACCCCTGTGCCCTGGATTTGTGGTTATTCAAATGGCCCCTACAAGACAATGAAGCAGGGAAACAGGAGGCCAAGAAGTTTCCCAGTTCACATTTCAGGGACCAGTGACCCCTGGTACGCCTTGGAGAGGTCATTAACCTTTCAGTCCTGCAGGCTCACAGAAATGACATGGGTTCTCCACTGCTTTTCCAGTCAGGTGGATAGGAAAACAAAGCAAAAAAGAATAACATTTAGAGAGAGCTGCTTTTTTTCAGATGCCAGCCTAAGCCTTCAGTGAGAAGTCGTCTTACTGAAGTTTTATTGAAAGCAGCTTTGGGAAAAAGAAAGAAACTGAAAGAAGCTGCTGCCTCGTGGACGCGTCCATTCTTGTTTCATTGGTCTCTATAATAATCCCTTGTGTTTCCATAGTGACATCCATCTGTGGCTCTCAAGTTACTTATCAAATAGTAATGAAATAGGTGCTTGCAGCTTCCATTGCAGGAATGGGGCCATAAACTTAACATCACACCAATCGAGGCAACAAAATATTGCCTCAGCTCTGTCTAGATGAATCATGATATGAAAGTTAGTCTTCAAGACAGAGGGGTGTAGGCTGATATTTAAAGGAAGCAGAAAACTGGCAAATAGTTCAATAAAAGTGGTAAATATTTTATGTACAAGTATCAAATCTGGGAATAATGTATGTGATTCACTTCTTCATTTTAAAGACAGCTCTCCTTTCCTTCCATTATTTTCCGCTAACTTTGAATATCATACTTGAGAATGAGTGTTGAATATCTACTCCCTCCACACGGTGGAATAAATTTGGAGAAGAAATTATAGTCCAGATGTTTCTATTATTTGTGCAATTTGTTATAGAATGCTAACTCCATGTATCCGTAAGGGCCCAGCTAGCTCGGTTTGCTACATAGTGTTTACAATGTAAGTGGCTTCAGAATAAAAGAGCTGATCGTTTTGAATAGGCAAAGAGTGGTGGCTGGAGGTTATGGATTTTCTTTTATGGCAGCAGTAAGTGATTTAGGTTAATGAAATCAGCCTTGTTTTATTTATATGATGGAGATATGGAATAGTCTACGTATCAGCTGTGGTCTTCAGGGAAGGTCTCCATGGGTGGCAGAAAACTGAATTCATAGATTTTATGGGTAGGAAAACTTTTTGAATTATGTAGTGATAAAACTGATCTGAGAAGGTATTTTACATGTAAACTGATGAAGGAACAGCAGATCTAAATTTTTGGGGGAGGCTTTGAAACATTACAAAGGAAAATATCAAAGCAACATAGTTAAACATTGTGGCTCTGCAACCGCAATGAAGAGAGGTGGAATTCTGTTTCAGCAATTTTCAGTGTAAATGAATGCATCATTAATAGTATATACAGAAGTCTCCTTCCAGCTTTTTAACCTAATTCCATCTGTCACTTCTCTGCAGTATATGTTGGGTTTAAGCTCACTCAGCTCTTGCTATGGCAAAATCCTCATTCTAGAATCTATGTGTTGTGGAGGCAGGAGATCCTGTGGGCAGCCTTAAAGGAGATGCAAGTTAGGGGAGAGAAAAAAGCACTTTCTGAATCACAAGATAATGCTTTTTAAAAGGTTTTTCTTCATTGCTCTTCTTTCTATATAAAGAAATGTATATATATATTTATACATATATATAAAAATATATTTCTGATACTTACTGGTTTTCTTCGTTTTAGAGAAAAATACCCTCTTTGGTATCCTTTGTTTCTTAAGTAAACTATGTTGTTCTCTTTTTACGATGAGCAGGTAGTTGTGCTTCCAGTAACTCTGGTTATTGTTGGGCCCCTTCCAGTTCAAGAAAAGAGACTACTGCTCACCTGCTTTTATTTTTCCTATTGCAACATCACAGGATGCTTGTGAAAGCTTGAATTTTTCTTGAGTAGACATTTACTTTAGCAAAGATGGTGTCTGAATATAATTCTCAATTAGTTATATCCCTTACACCATTTGCTGGAGTTAAAACTGTCCATTTTCTTATGCGAGGATCAAGAAAAGAAGAATGTTCTTGGGCTATGCTAGTAAGATGTGCTGTTAAATGAATTTTATGTTTCAAGGTTGGTATGATTAGGAAAATGTAATTTGCTTTTGATTTTTATTGAAAAACTGTTAGGTTATAGCTGTTAATCATTGATGGAGAATGTTACCAGTTTCTGCCCCTGTTCATGTAATATATATGGCCTAATGTTTGCACAGTGCCAAGGAGGAGGTTAGATAGGAAAACAGGACCTCATTGACCAACTGTTTTATGTGTCAAATGAAAGTGAGAAACAGCCTTCATCCCACATATGCGTCTCAGTCCAAACCTGCACTCCTTATGTTGCATGTCTTTGTGAGCTGTTGTGCCAATTTTCATAATTTTGTTGTGAATCCTGGAACATTTGAATAAAAGTTTGCAGTATTCAGACAAAAGTAATTGGGATATAGGAGTAAGGACATAATATTCCATGACTTGAGGAACAGAAGGTGTTGGACAAACTGACTGGGGAACTCTATTTGGCTTTACAATCTATCACATATTTCCAATATTTCTTATAGCTCTTGGTCTTACAGTCAAGCAATCAAAGTAATGTTAGGCTTTTATTGAAGAGCAAATGTCTAGCTAACCAGGTCATGGTGGCTGACAGACTAGAAAGAGTCTCAGTTTGTTTTTGTGTTTGGTTTTTTTTTTTTTTTCCTTGAAATCTCCAGATTTTTAGTTCATAATATTTGTGCCTGGGGGAATGATTTATAATCATCATCTCATTCTTTTGTTGATTATATTTTAATTTGAGTTTATGCAGTGTCTTTATGTAGTTCCTTTATTTGTTGTCTTCAAGGTCAAGCCTCCTGTTTGATGCTTATATTTTTTTTTATTTTTGGGACATAGTGCTTTCCTGTCTCATGACACTTGTAGTAATATGTAATCAGAGTGTGCATTAAGAGTGTTTGCTGATGGAAATTGAATAAGCATTTCCAAAATGATATTAACATAACTAGGGCAATTTAAAAAGTTCCCAAAAATGAAGGAAGAAAATTAATGGAAAAGAATGGGACCTTAGCATGATATACTCTTTTCCTTTGTGGTTTTAAGACTTAAGATCTTATGAAATTAAATTAATGTTAAGTCACAAAATCAGGAAGCACTAGAGAACAGTTAAGCCTAACTTTTTTTATATAATTTAGCTGTCGATGCATTTTCTTTAATTTGGTGTCATGTTTACTGAATGTGAAGTATTTTGTATATTTCAGTTCCACCCAACAAGAATGTAGTCCTCTGAATAATAGTGTAAGTCATATAGAATTGGCTAATAACATTAGACTGTAGGAAACTTGTACTTTTAAGTCAGCTACTGACAAACTGCAGAAAGCCCAAACATTTTAGGAGTTCCAATATTTCAGAATAGGTGGATCTGACATTCTTTACATATGGTTACTATGAAAAATAATGACAGCATCTGATTTTAATGGTCAAAGCACAAAACACCATAGACTGGAGTTGCCCAAACGTGCAGGATTGTTTAAACAGTGTCTGCTTTCTTCCAGCCTGAACATTTGTATCCCCTGAAAGAACATTTTCCAGTTGTTTTGACAGCAACTTTGGTAGTTATTTCACTTTTATCTCTCTTTAAGGTTTTCCAGTGGAGGACTCAGCTGTAGGTGATAATCAAGGTACTGTGGGAACATTCAGAAAGCACATTGCACAGAAGATAGCTCCAAACAACTCCTGTATTTCATGGCTTTTCTTATCTTTATACATTTTTTAAAGTTCTGGTCCTTTAGAATAGCTCATCTTCCCACACTGCTAGCAGACTCCTGCTGCAGCTTCAGGCATGCCCATTGCATTGTGCCCTTCCCATCCTATGGCCTCAGTGATAGCAAACTGTTGGCAGCACTCCCAGGTTTGGCACTCAGGGATAGCGCATTTGAAAAAGAGTTGTAATGGTGTTCAAAATGTTTGGCATCAAAGAACTTTAACCATTTGCTGACACTGTAGTGGGGTAATGGCAGTACAACTGTGTATGTTGCATTTTGCATGTGTTCTGTGCAATAGAAATTAGCAAAGTCAGTCATAAAACAGCACTGCATCATCCCAAAACATAGAATCTTTTTTTTTTTTTTTCACAGAAATATATCAATTAAGATTTTTGCATTCATGCTTGCCGCTTAGCACCTCCACACTCTTGCAGTCTATGGTACAAGCAAAAAGGAGACAAAAAAGAAACGAAATCTCAGTTTGTCTCTTGTATTAGTTGCAAAGACATAGTGTCAACTTCAGACTTGTATGTCTCAATGCTTGTTTTATGAATTCAAGAAATACTGAGAACACAAGTGTATTTTACAGTACTAAAAATGTGAAGAAGCAAACCAAAAAGCCTTACCATTTATGTGCAAAATGCATATTCAATTTTTTTTAAACAAAATCAGTTCCTACTGTAATGCATTTGATTAGTATTGCAGATAGAGAAATGCATTCATGTTCAGCATATGCTTTTGAAATCAATTGTATTAGTGGGTGTTTTTTTTTTTACACCAGAAATGAAGTGCTTTGTGGCATTTTTTCAGATCTCTGGGATAATGATATAAATATTTGGTGGTGAAGGTTAGAACATTTGAAGTGACACAGGACTATGTTCAAACTACCAACTCTAATAACTTGGCTTCTGGGAGACATAGCTGCTTTTCTCTGCTGACCTTATCAAGAGATGGAAATTGGAAGCCTTAGAATGTAGGATGTCTCAACAGGTTGCCATGCTATTGAATTAAAATGCCATAGGAATTGTGATTACTAAATTGAGCTCCTATAGTTTGCATTCTTAATATGGCCCTCAGGGCAGGTTCAAAAAAGAAATAAAAAAGAACAACTTAATGATGCAAATAAGTTCCCCATGGGAATGTAGGTGTCTGATTTCTTAAGAGCTGGAATTTTACGTGTTAAAATCTTTGATGACTCTGCCTTTGCTGAGTACACTCTCCACTGAACAAATACTTTCTAGAAGTTAACTGATTCTGTGTGCTATGCCAGCAATGGATTTGGGTCTGAAACTGGGTACTGGACCCTGTGTTCTCAGCAATGCCTCCTGCTGATGTAAGAAATGGAAATTTGTGAGCTATAAACTGCAAACTCGAACTGAAGACTGGTTTCAGAGACAGCAAAAATGTGCCTTGGACAGAGACTCAAGCTAGTTGAGCTAGGGATTTTATCTAGGAACAGGTGGAGAGAAGAGAATAGACTGTGGAGGGAAATTGGTGCTGGAAGCTGAAGAAGGCAATGGGCCTATCATCCCATTACCAAACCCTTTTTTAAGATGTACATCTTTATAATAGTTTGTACATGGTGTTGAAATAAAGGCTTCCTTTCTGCCCTGAGGAATTTATAAGATCTCTGCTCATTGTATCACACAGGGGGCCTAACTCCCTGCCTTCCATTAGGCAGCCTTTTTCCCTTCTTCTCACCAGCACTACAAAAAGTGAATCAGGGAACTCAATAGCCCATGATTAGAAGCCACAACACCAGATTTTAGCAAGGAGTGAAAAAAGCTTGTGTATTTTGACACCGCTGGGTTGTATATTTAAGGAAAATAGGTAGAAAAGAATATGCCATAATAGCCTATATTTACAAAGCATGAAGTATGCATTGTATTTGTGAAGAATAGGAAAAAAGGAGATCCTGTTTTCTTGTTCTTGTGCAGATATAATTATGTTGGCTAGAGGCATAAGGTAGTTTTTGTTCTCATGTTTTTCTGATGTAGTTATCCAAAAAGAGAGGTTTTGATGTAGTTATGCTGGATATGAGGGTGCTTTATTTCAATTCAGCTTATTTCCTCATTCATACATAACAACACTAGAGCATTATGAGCGCTGTGCATGGTCTGCATAGGTTTTAGCTATATTAAAATAGTGAAAGAGGTTTATAAGCAAAGCTAATCAATACAAGGGTCAAACTCACATAAGGTAGAAAAATCGAGGAAGGGTGTTTAAAACTGACACCTAAAAGCACTGTGGTGTTTTCTCTCAGTCAAAAATATGCCTGTTGCTTGACTCTCATTTCCTCTGTATCTGTGACTCCAGGTCTGAACTTGATCTCCCTTCCTCTTGTGCAGTTCCACTGGGTTAAAAGGGGTTACTCATGGCTTACACACAGTAGTGGCTGAAGAGACTCTTTTGACTGCTTCTCAAGACTCAGTCTTTTGGATCACTTGCTTTGACTTGCCTGATTAGTTTAAATGGAAATTATTTCTTGTAATGATTACCAGAATGATTTCTCTGTTTCCAAACAAATACTTCCATGTGTCTACCTTCTCTGTCCTTTTCCCATCTTTCTGTCAGAGCATTTTCCCTTTCCCCATTTATTAGAATAAAAATACTCAAAGTAAAATATCAAGTTACTCTTCTGCTCATCCTACTGGCATACTGGGTTTTCCACACTAAAACTGGAAACTGTCAGGCACGTGCTCGCTTGTAGGACAGCTTTTATAAGCATAGATGATGTTTCTCCATAATAACCAGTATTTATGTTTTATCATGCTATTTTTATCTTTAGAGTTACACGTTTACATTCTTTACCCTTCTGGTTTTTAATTCTGCCCTTCAGGTGTTATGATCAGGATAAAGAAGAAAATGTAGCCTTAGGAGAATGACAAATGTAGAAGGCAAAAACAGAGTAGAAGGGAAAGAGACATTAACCTGAGGAAATATTATTATTTTGAGGAATTTCACAGAGGCAAATATCTTCAAGCTAGGAGAAGTGGAATAATGTGTCATGTTTTCAGCCAGAGTGGGTTTTAGTTGTTTTCAGATTTTTTTTAATTATTTTTTATTTTTGAGAAAGGAGTAGAGAGAATGTTGACCTTTGCTTTAATATTTATGTTTGTTAATTGTAGGCCATAGCAAGATTTTTGATGTTGAGGAATAGTTGTATTGTCTGATCACCGAATGGGTGTGCACTTGTGGCAGTGCTGTTGTGTATACCAGTTTATCCATCAGAGGAGACATTAATAAAGAAATGAATATGAAGTATGATATGAGAAAAAATAAACAATTGAACAACACAATTCTCAAACATTGATATTGCAGCCTTGAAAATAGAAGGCAAATGTTGAGTTTTAGAGTCATTGTTTAGCCTGGTGGTTGAGAGTATCTCAAATTACAGAAGTACTTTGCAAATAACGTAAGATACATTCAAAACCATTACACTTAACACTGTAAAATTAAAAAAAGGCTAGAAATATAATTTAGATTTACTTGAGTAATGATGGCCTGTGACCTCAGTGGGAGCCAATGTGGACTCTGCAGTATGGATTTGTTCAGGTGCTTTAGCAGTGGGTGGGCAAAAAGGGGGTTGTTCCTGACTTATGTCTTGTACAGCACCGGGAAGCCCCGTGCCAGCCTGCAGTCTGATAATGCATCCCAGTGTGCATGTGTGTTAAGTTGATCTGCATGTGCACAAGTGAATCCCTCTCAGTGTGCTGTGAAAAAGGAGCTCTGACATGTGAAATGCGAATACGTCATGTGTATGCGGCTGTGCCCAGTAGCACCCGAATGCATACAGGCATGTTGATCCAGTTGACAGTTTCCAGCTCAGAATTATTTTTGTGATTAAAAAAATAATAGTGACTTCCACCACTATGCTGAATTGTAAAGCTGATTGTTTTATGCAACCTGGAAAATGGAGTCATATTGTATTTATAATGTAATAGGATGCAAAAGCTGGTGCTTTCTACGATTAAAATAAGTTCTTCTTCCAAATGTGGTGGCATAGAAAGGTGTTAATTGAACAAGATGTTCCTGCTTAACTAGGTAATCAGCTCACACTTTTGGATATATGTTAGAATTGCTGAAATACTGTATATCTAAAATGATGACTTGCGTTGTTCTCACTGCAAATGTGTTTTAACTATGAGGCCACATTTTGGTGGGTGTTTTTTTTTTTCCTGGTACTTATTTCCTGAAAAATTAGCAAAGCTATTATAGTTGCCATGTCGAAACTTACTTTTAATTTATTATACTTAAATTGCTAGTCTAATAGAATAGGATTCTTACAGGCTACTAAAGCGATGCTTTTTATTGAGGATCCAGGATATGTTTTTAACCTTAATAAGGTAGTTTTTTTTCCTTTTCCCCAATTTACGAGTTTTATCCCAGGTGTATAAATACACCATTTTTTTGCACGCAGCACAATAGTCTTGTAAAACCTAAATTAACCACCTAAATTAGGATCTTTAATTTCAGTGATACTGGATTCTGGGTAAGTAGGTTGTTATCTCTTAAAAACTGCAGCTTAAATCCTGCTTTTAAATCATTCCTCTCTTCTAACTAGCCCTCACAGAGGATGAAATCAGAAATTATAACTGTAAGCTGAACAGCCTATTTTATAAGTACTTTGAACAGCAGATACAGTTGTTTTATAAGTAGAGAATCTTGGATTCTGGTGTAGTCTCAAGGAAGCATCTACTTGCTGCTTATTATTGCAGCTGAATATATGGAAGTGAGGAGATAGTTTTCTAATAGAAATAATTGTATGTGATTATATAAACACAGAAGGTGATACAAAAAATAGGAAGAAATACGCCACATGCTGCATGCGTACTAGGTGATGAAGTTGGGAAAAGAACAAAGCACTAGGAAAAGAAGTGCAGCTTTATTGGTTTGATGTTTCAGGAAGTGCTAGTGTTGCAGCATGGTATTTACAGCCTATATTGACCTCCCTTGAGTACCATATATACATATGGATGTATTTTCCATAAGATCCTTTTTGCTCCTTTGGAACACTCTATGACCAGGTGCATAGAAGGAATAGTGGATACTGATGGATAAAATAGAAAGTGTTTTATAGAAGGAGAAAAATGTGAAAGAAAGCATGGGTCGGAAGGAGGGGAACCTGTGTGTTGGCAGTACAGGAGTGTAATGAGATGTAGATTCTGGACTCAGTAAGAAAACAAAGGGATCGAATGCTTGGAGAAGATATTTCACTGCCATTGCTTCAACTTAGCGCAATAATTGTCTGAACTGAACAGATGAGTCTTTAGTCAGCATTTAATAGCAAATTTAGCCCCCTGAAAAATGAAGGGCACCTTTAATCAAGGAAGTTTTTAGTCCTCCAACAACAGCATAGCAGGTTCTGTTTTCCTGTGCCAGTGGCTAAGGTTGTTTGCTTCATAGCTATTCTCGCTCCTCCAAAGGGGAGTTTGAGCTGTTTGGTCAATCCCTGCTGGATTCATTACCTTTGTGAGTTTGTTTCTTTTACCCCATTGAGAAAGGAATGGTTTGTATTTGTGTTCCTAAAAGATTGGACCTGAATTATTTAACCAAACCCCACTAAGCATGGAACCTTCTGTATTTGGTTGAACTCGTGCTCCCAGGGTCATTTTCATCTGCTCCTCTGACCTTGCCGGAGGGAATCCCTGTTTATTTCTTCATGTGGTAGAACTGTTCATCTGTGCCCTGCTGAGGACAGAAATGGGCTGCCTACTTTCTGCTGCAAATGGGAACCATGAGAGACTATCACTTGTCCTAAAGAAAGAAGAGTTTATGTAATATGTTTATTTTTATTTCTGGTTTTTTTTTTTTTAATTTTTTTTTCTTCTGAGAATTGGTAATTTCTTGTTTTGGAGGGTGTTACAGTGATTCTTTAAGCAGGAGTAGGAACGCTGGTGACAGCAGTGAGGAGGTGCAAGGTCTTGAAGGTAGAGAAAGAAGGAAAGATACATGATATAAGCTGTCAGACTGCTGGGCTTTAATTCTCAGGCAGTCCAGTAATGTACCGACTCATTTTTTGCCCTGCTTTTGAGGAAAGCCATAGTAACATGAGCTACCCAAAAAAACCCTTTGTGCCTCAAAGAGGAGGGAGTGCACAGTACTGTTGTACCACTGGCTTTATCTTCAACCCTAAAATGCAACAGCATAAGGATTAGAGCAGATAGAGCTGTTCTGTTGTGGACCACAGGCTGACTTTTGAGAGGCTGTTTGGTAAAGGTTACCATCTTTAAAAAAAACACACACATGCACAAAATAGCTGCTGTAGAGCTACAGTGAGCCTGTACATTGATCTGAGTCTTTTACCTGTGGTAGCTGCAAGTGTTGTATTTATCTTAAACAGGCATACTCAAGGTGGCTTGAAAAAGCTGATTAGTTCGGCGGGCAGAAAAGAAAAGTGAGCTGAAAGGGAAAGGTGCTGCTGTTGCGCTATACAGGCCAGCTGGGAGCTGCGTAAAATTTATCTGTCTCCTGAAGAGCCTCAGTTGGCAGGATTTGTGTGGATTTCTGCCCATAAAAATAAACCTGCTTTACCCTGGTAGGAACTACCGCCAAGAGATGATCCCTCAGGGGTGAAAGCTTCTGCCAGCACAGCTGACCCTCTAGACAAAGTAGAAAGACATTATACTATACCCTTCAATCACTGTGGGTTATATCTCCTTCTTGTCTTTAAACAAAATTACTTTATCAATTGCTGAATATTTTTATCACTATGCTTATATGTTGAAGTAATATATACCGAAGTACAACTGTCATGTTCCCAGTATAAGGTACACCTACATCTATTGCTTACTTGTTTTAAATGCCTCCCTTAATCATAGTCCAAATTTGGCTGAAAAGCTGAGTGTACCTCCAGCAAGTATAACACATATTTGGCAAGTATATATCTCTATGTAAATCATAAACTTTCAACTTGGAGACCATCTTGCGTTTTCTTACAAGCTGGAAACAAATGTTTTTTGCTTAATGTAATAAATATGCAACTACGAAGATTTGCTAAGTTAAAGCTAAGCGTTACAGTCTTTCACAAGATGGATACCCTTAAAAATTCAGATGCTAGTAAAGGCAATAATACCACTCCATTCAAGCTCATTTTCCTTTTGCTTATAGTTTGCAACGTTCTCACAGCATCCTTTCCCCTCTGAAGAGCACCCTTTATTTTCTAATACTCAGTCTTATGTACACACTCAGTTTCACTGATTTAAGCTCACATACGTTATCTGATCTGACTAGAAAAAGATATTTTTCTACTCTAAAAAATACACGTGCCCATAAATAATTTATGAAAGACAAAGGAAGGGATTCATTATAAGAATCTAAAGTGATCTGAGTAAAACAGAAAAACTGCAAACATATATTAGTGATTTGAACATATTTTGTTTCCATGAGCTACTGCAGTGTTTCAGAAAAGTAAGGAAGTTGGTGGCCAGGTTTATACTTCGTTATTTAAGGCATTAGGTGATATTCAAATAATCACAGCTTAACTCTGCCTGGTTAGAGTAGCCTTAAAAATTATTCTGAAAATATTGCATTCTTTTATTTTATGTATGATTATCTATATATGCATTTAGATATATTTAAATATAAGATAGTGAAACATGGGGGAAACATGAAGTGTCAGTCTTGTGGTGAATATGCCTTAAGTAGTTTTTCGTTACCTTGGACTTTGTATGCTGGCAAGTTTTTTGAGTTACTAGATCTGTTAGAGCAAGGGAGGTGAGACTGCCAGCCTCTGAGGTTGGGGGATCAGGGAGCAAGAGTGGAGGGGGAGGGCACTGAGTGTTGCTGTGGAGTAAGCTGAAGCAGTGGTTGCCTTTGGGGTGGGCTGGCAGACTAAGGGACTGGTGGAGAAGCATGCATTTTCGCCACAGTGCAATTGCAGCGAGCACTAAATTACAGGTGGTGAGAAGGAAACTACTGATACTCTCTTCAGCCTGGGTGTTTGCAGCTTGTGCACAGGCGCACACAGCCCTCTGTGTGCTGCAGTTTTTAATCCACCAATGTGTCTGGCTCATCCTGAAAGGTTGCGGACAAGAGGGGAGAGTTATTGCCATTTTGGAGACAGATGAGAAAATCTCTGTTTCTCCTTACTCAGGTACAGCAACTTTGTCTGGTCCTGCTGTTGTACATTCATGGTTGCTTATGGTCTTCTCTATTCCCTCCTTACTATCCCTTGATGATAACCTCTGCAGAAGAGTGCTTAGAGGAGAATCAGGCAAGATCCAGCCCAAAAGGCTGCATGTTTGCACAATGTTGGGCAACGTGACGTGCACTTTCCTCATACCTAACACACTCAAACTTGTGCACTCTCACACCCTATGGCATATCTTATTACTCAAGCTCTTGTGTATCTGCAGTTATCTAAGCCAACAAAACTTCAGGCCTGAATGATAATACTTTTCAAATAATTCACAGAGAATATTTTTGAATTAATATTGAATTTTATCTGCAAGTGGATCTACTATGGAATTCTTGGGCTTATTCAAAAAGCCCTGGCAGTATCTCTGACAAACAGTTACTGTTTTTCTGGTCAGTTGTAAGCAGTCCCTGATGCATATTTGATATCAGAGACAACCCTAGCTATTTTGTTGCCTTGAGTAAAATATATTCTGCTGCCTCTACTCCAACATTTGCAAGAAATCATCTTTAATATCAGGCATTTTAATATAATTTTTATAGAATTTTAGGGTGCTGTATATTCAGCTATTTTGAAATACAGCCTCACAAAATTGAAGAAAAATATGAGACAAAGTATTTATACATTATAAAATTAATGTTTTATTAACAATTTAATCAGCACAATCACAAATTGGCTCTAAAAATGCTGCCTTTCCAATTCTGCATCTCTGGGCAACTGTCCAGTCTTCACATAAGGTAAGTTGCCCTGCAGGTTGTTCTGTAATGCATTGAACATTGTTTCAAGTTTTAATTGAATGGTTTGTGCAGTGGCTTAGTTGAGTAAATTGTGAATTAAAATTGCTCATATGAAGTTTGTCACTGGTTTTTGTCTAACAAGACAGTTAGAAATTTGCTTTTGCTATATAAGACTTGACTTGAAGGTTTAGTTTCAAAAAAGGATAGTATTAGTTGGCTATGGTATGCACATAAAGAATGACAAAGTTTATCTGTCTCTTCCATAAATTTTCTTCTATATAGGCATGATAGCCACAAAAATGTTCATAATGCAACATTCCTTGAGTTGCACATTTTACAAAAACAGCAACAAAATATGGGTATTACAGCATATGCTTTTCAGAGACTCATTACTCAGCAAAACTGATTTTTTTTCTCAGCAATACAGAAAAGGTTGCAAAATTTCAGATTTCAACACTATACTTGTGGATCTATTCCAAAGAACGTGAAAAGAACGTCTTTAGAATCCAGAACATATATTTTTCACTTTCTTATTTTGTAAGAGTTAAACAAACAAGAAAACCCTCCTCCTACCTACTTGAAAACATTGAACTGGAAGAAGGAAATAGGTCATCATTTCCAGTCCCCTGCAATACCAGGAAATTGTATTATGAGTAGATAGGGATGGGCTTATCCAAATGTACAGTTCAGCAGCATAGATATCTATAACTGAGCAAGATATCTAGACTCATTTTATGTAATGGGGACATATAGGCTCTTGTAGGCCATGTATAATTTCATTATAGTTTAGATGTCTAAAGCAGGTCAGTGAGATAGACACAGAAATTCACTTGTGCCCATTGAATGTAAGAGGAACCTAGGTATCCAGATCACATGCAGGTGTCTGGATATCTATGTCTATGTCTAAATATGTCTGTAGTGAATCCCTCCCTTATATCAGAAAAAAGTCACAAATCATGTGTAAGCCAAAGAATATCTTGCAGAGCTTTACTACAAACTTAAATCTTCCCTAAAATGTGAAAAGCTAGAAGTGTATACTAGTAGGAGAAGCAGCTGAAATGGAGATTGTCACTGAATATCTGAGGTCTTGCACAGGATTAGACAAAAAAAAATTCACACCAACAGAAAATAGTTTGTGACCTAACCTCCATTATTAGAACAAACCGCTATAAAGCTTTAAGTACTATTGCCACTGCTAACATAAAGCATTCTTTCAAGAAAATAAACATCCTTGGATTGTGACTGAAGGAAGAATTGTGCTGTAATATTAATGATATCACTTGGCTGTGTGCAAAAGAGATTATTTTTTTTTAATTGTCTATTAATAAACAGATGTTGTACTGGAACAGATGTTAGTGAGTAGCAAACCTGAGCTGAAGTTCAGATTGGCATCCAAACTAAATGGCTATAGAATCATAGAGTCATGGAATAGTTTGGGTTGGAAGTGACCTTTAAAGGTCATCTAGTGCAACCCCCCTGCCATGGGCAGGGACACCTTCCATTAGATCAAGTTGCTCAGAACCCCGTCCAACCTGATGTTGAATGTTTCCAGGGATGGGACATCTACCACCTCTCTGGGCAGCCTGTTCCAGTGTTTCACCACCCTCATTGTAAAAAATTTTTTCCTTATGTCTAATTTAAATCTATGCTCTTTCAGTTTAAAACCATTGCCCCTTGTCCTCTCACAACAGGCCCTGCTAAAAATTGTGTCCCCATCTTTCTTATAAGCCCCCTCAGGTTCTGAAAGGCCGCAATAAGGTCTTGCTGGAGCCTTCACTTCTCCAGGCTGAACAACCCCAGCTCTCTCAGCCTGTCTTCACAGGAGAGGTGCTCCAGCCCTCTGATCATTTTTGTGGCCTCCTCTGGACCCGCTCCAATGGTTCCATGTGCTGAGGCTCCAGAGCTGGATGCAGCACTTTGGGTGGGGTCTCACCAAAGCAGAGTAGAGGGGCAGAATCACCGCCCTGGACCTGCTGGCCATGCGTCTTATGATGCACCCCAGGATATGGTTGGCTTTCTGGACTGCAAGTGCACATTGCTGGGTCATGTCCAGCTTTTTGTCCACCAGTACCCCTGAATCCTTCTCTGCAGGGCTGCTCTCAATCCCTTCATCCCCCAGCCTGTATTGATACTGGGGGTTGCCCCAGCCCAGGTGCAGGACCTTGCACTCGGCCTTGTTGAACCTCGTGAGGTTCACATGGGCCCACTTCTTGAGCTTGTCCAGGTCCCTTTGGATGGCTCATGCCATCAGGTGTCAACCGCACCACTCAGCTTGGTGTTGTCTGCAAACCTGCTGAGGGTACACTCAATCCCACTGTCTGTGTCACTGATGAAGATATTAAACAGTACTAGTCCCATTATGGACCCCTGAGGGACACTCTCATCACCCATCTCTGTTTTGACATTGAGCCATTGACCACTACCCTCTGGATGCAACCATTCAACCAATTCCTCATCCACTGAACAGTCCATCTATCAATTCCATATCTCCAATTTAGAGAGCTGCCTGGAGGAAAAGGACCTGGGAGTGTTGGTCGACAGCTGGCTGAACATGAGCCAGCAGTGTGCTCAGTTGGCCAAGAAGGCCAACAGCATCCTGGCTTGTATCAGGAATAGCGTGGCCAGCAGGAGCAGGGAGGTGATTGTGCCTCTGTACTCAGCACTGGTGAGGCCGTACCTTGAGTATTGTGTTCAGTTTTGGGCCCCTCACTACAAGAAGGACATTGAGGTGCTGGAGCATGTCCAGAGAAGGGCAACGAAGCTGGTGAAGGGTCTGGAGAACAAGTCTTATGAAGAGCGGCTGAGGGAGCTGGGGTTGTTTAGCCTGGAGAAGAGGAGGCTGAGGGGAGACCTTATCGCTCTCTACAACTACCTGAAAGGAGGTTGTAGCGAGGCAGGGGTCAGAGTCTTCTCCCTAGTAACAAGCAATAGGACAAGAGGAAATGGCCTCAAGCTGCACCAGGGGAAGTTTAGGTTGGACATTAGGCAAAACTTCTTCACCGAAAGGGTTGTCAGGCATTGGAACAGGCTGCCCAGAGAAGCGGTTGAGTCTCCATCCCTGGAGGTGTTAGAAAGAAGGGTAGACGTGGTGCTTGAGGATATGGTTTAGTGGTGGACTTGGCAGTGATAGGTTAGCGTTTGGAGTCAATGATCTTAAGGGTCTTTTCCAACCTTAACGATTCTATGATTCTATGATTCTAAGGATGTTGTGGGGGACCATGTCAAAGGCCTTACAGATGTCCAGATAGATGACATTCATAGCTCTTCCCTTGTCCACTGATGCAGTCACTCCATCATAGGAGGCCACTAGGTTGGTCAGGCAGGACTTGCCCTTTAGTGAAGCCATGCTGGCTGCCTCGCATCACCTCCCTGACCTCCATATGCCATAGCATAGCTTCTAGGAGGATGTGTTCAATGATCTTCCCCGGGACAGAGGTGAGGCTGACAGGTCAGTAGTTCCCCAGGTCCTCCTTTCTACCCTTTTTTAACAATGGGTGCAATGTTTCCCTTTTTCCAGTCACCAGAGACTTCACCTGACTGCCGTCACTTTTCAAATATCATAGAGAATGACTCGGCAACTACATTAGCCAATTCCCTCGGGACCCTGGGATGCATTTCATCAGGTCCCATAGACTTACGTATGTTCAGTTCCCTCAGGTGGTCGTGAAACTGATCTTCTCTTACAGTTGGAGGAACTTTGCTCCCCCATTCCCCATCTTGTGGTCCATGCAATTGAGAGGTGTGGGAAGATACATTGCTAGTCAAGGTGGAGGCAAAAATATTGAGTACCTCAGCCTTCTCCTCATCTGTTGTTACTAGTTTGCCAGTCTTGATCATCAGGGCTTGTATGCTTTCTTCAACCTTCTTTTTCTGGCTGGCATACCTGGAGAAGCCCTTCTTATTACGCCTCACATACCTTGCCAAGTTCAGCTCCAGCTGCACCTTGGCCTTCCTGACCCCATCCCTACACAACCAGGTAGCATCCCTATACTCTTCCCAGGACACCTGTCCCTGCTTCCATTGCCTGTGCATTTCCTTCTTGCCCTTTAGTTTGACTAGCAGGTCTTGGCTCAGCCATGCTGGTCTCTCGCCTTCCTTTCCTGACTTCTTACACCTGGGGCTTGAGAACTCTTGTGCTCTATGGAAAATGTCCTTAAAGATCTGCCAGCTCTATTCTACTCCCTTGTTCCTGAGGGCAGTTTCTCAGGGGGTCCTACTGACTGACTCCTTGAAGAGCTGCAATTTTGCTTTCATAAAATTCAGAGTCCTGACTTTACTCTTTGCCTGACCCATATCCATCAGGACTGCAAACTCCAGCAGTGCATGATCACTGCAGCCCAGGCTGCCTCCACGTCACTGATTAGCTCACTTGCATTGGAGACCAACAGGTTCAATATTGCATTCCCTCTGGTAGGACTGTCTATTACCTCACTTAAGAAGTTATCCTCAATGCATTCCAGAAGTCTCCTGGATTGCCTACAGCTTGCTGGGCTACTCTTCCAGCAGGTGTCAGGGTGGCTGAAGTCCCCCCAAGCAGGATGAGAGCCTGTGAGCATGATGCCTCCTGTAGCTGGAGTAAGGCTTCATCAGTAGGCTCCCCTTGGTTGGGCAACCTGTAGTAGACACCAACCACAAGGTTCCCTTTGTTGCCTAGGTCTTTAATTTTGGTGAACTTACTTAAATTTTAACGGTTTAAGCTCATAATCCTGGAATAAAACCTCAGGCTTTTTCTGGTATCTGGCTCTTTTCCAGGAAGGAACAGTTAAATTTAATAAGTATGTGCCTATGTGTGAGTGGGCAGCAAGGTGCAGTAAAGTAAGTACATCTAGGCACCTATCTCAGAGGAGCTCTTCAGTAACCGGGTTCATATTATATTTAAAAACCCACTGCCATTATTATTCACAAAATACACTGCCAGATTAGGCTCGTATGGTAAATTGAGTAATAGCCCTCTTGGTATCTATACGTTTTTATAGACAACAGTCCAAGACAGTATTATCTTTTATTTTTGTCAAGTTCAAGCTGACAGTGAACTGCAGGCCAACTGCCTGCCACTGGTGTGCCCTGTGCCAGTTAGCTCTGTCACTCACAAGCACACTTCAGCATTAGCTCTAACCTTCTGCCTCATGCTCAGTTCCCTGACTTTAGAAGATCAGCCTCGATGTGGGCATTGATTTAAGCCCTTCTGATTGCTCTCTGAAGTGGATGGACAAAAGGCAGCTATGGTCTGCCACTGTGATGCCAAGCTGGTGCTGTGCTGTGCTCGTTTGTGTTGACCACGCTGTCAGCATCCCTAGAGGACAGCTGCGGGCTGACCTTCTAGGGATGTTGCAGTGGTACCTGCTGTCGGTCCCTCTTTCTGTGGCTGATTTTCACAGATGTAGAAATCTTGAAGCCAGAGGTGATTTTCTCTTCCCCTGTCCAGGGTGGAAGGAAGGGCCTGCCACCAAAGGCCACGGCAGGGGGGAGCGGCTCTGCTGACACAAGTGAGAAGCTGTACCCAGGACTTAACACAAGTTGTCAAAATCTAACAGATGGTGTCCAGCACGAACAATGCCTCACTTCCTATTTCTCTCCAATAATAGGAAACACGGCATTGTTGTCAACACAGAGTCTCTGTCAGAGTTCAGCAACCCATGTTTACTTCCTTTTTGCCCTCTTCTTATGTGCTTGTGTCAGCAAACATGTTCCCTTCCTGCCGTTGTCCTCAGTGCTGAGATGAACACCCCTTTCAAATAGTCCTCCCCACAGTTTGGCATTAGAGGCTTACCTATCACTGCCATGTATTATCTCCGATATATTTCATCCTTCCTGAAGGAACCATTTCAGATTCAAATTAAAGTTTTTGACAGTACAAAGTTCAATTATATGATAATATTTTTCCATCATTAGGCTAGTTTTTTCCTTTAAGCAACTCTCATATTGGGTGTTCTTCTAATAGTGCTAAAATTCGTCTCACTTTTCATGCAAGATTGCCACAGATCGTAGAAATGCAGATTATCATTAACATAATTATTTTCAGATAAATTAAGAAACTCATTGAGAGAATTTCTTCTTTCCCTGTGAATATTCAAAGTGGTGGGCAGTGAAATTAACAGCAGCTTTCTCATAAAATTTGTCCCAGTGAGTACCTAAAATTCCCAAACAAAGCACTTCTAAGAGCTTTGAGGCTTTAATATCAGGTGCACAGTGAATATCTAGGACAAGAAAAAGTTTCTGGTTTTCCAACCTGAATCATCAAAATGTTTTTCCGTTTCATTTGGCCATGCAGTTTCATCCCTTCTGGCATTTATTGGGTCAAGGCAAGTGTGGTGTGTGAGATTGGTGAAAAATAGCAATTGTTATGACACACACATGTTTCTGTTTGCTTCTCCAACAAAATAGTCATTTTTGCAATTAAAAAGGAAGGGCTTTTGATGTGAACTTCTACAAGAATTTTGCTCAGAATTCTTAAGTGAAGTTATGGTCTGATCTAAGGTACACCTTACCTTTTATATATGCATTTATTTTATCATCAGTATTTCAGATGATTTAATTTTTTTCCTATACATAAATGGTGAGTTTTTGTAAAATTTAAGAAATAATGGAAAATAATTTTTGGAGCTCTGAAGCAAATTCTGCATTAACTCCAGCAAAATATAGCTATTTAAATAATGTAGTGGCTAGTATTGCTTGTTAATACAAAGAAGTTTCTAATTACTTACAATGCCTAATGCAGTATTTTACTATGCCTGTAAATGGAGCACTCTAAAAAAGTCTAAGTTAATTGCATATTTACTGTTAATTGCTGGACAATTTTATTCAAATGAGAAAAAGATTAGACTTTTTTAATGTTAGCTCTATCGAGTGCATGCAGTTTTGCTTTTAAGCTTCTGATGATGATCTTTAGAACATTTTTATTACATTTTTAATTTGTTGAACAAAATTGTATTAATGTTGATCTTAAATCTCTATATGTTTTAAAAGGCAGGCTCACACCCAGCATCTCAGTACGTGCTGAACTTGTGTAGCATTAGGTGTAACCTATATTCAGGTGTCCCTAGATATTAGCACTCATTTTAAAGGCTATAGCATGTAAATACACTTTTGAATGTACACAGAGGATGATAAGGAACAATCCCGTGTGTCAGACAAAGAAACTGTGGAAGAAACCCTGGACAGACTAGGTTCATAGACCTAGGATGCCCTTCTGTGGGATCATGTTCTGAATGTTGAGCTTCACCATAACCTCTTGAGCCTCAGTAATTTGAGATGCTTGTTGGTTTGGCAATTGGTCACACAAAATAAACTGTCCAAACATCATGTGTGATAATCAGCCAATCAGGTCTCCAAAGAGTCTTTAAATGTTCAAACTGAACAAAGGCTCTGTATCTATCAAGTTCAGATTATTGTCTTGGACCACAGCTTTCTGCCAGGTAACATGCCATTTTTCTGTTTCCTTTTAGCTTTACTTATTGGCAATAGGTGGTTTCAGATTACTGAGGTAACCCATGCAAAACTAATTGACTAATTAAATGCAAGACAAATCAATGCGCCAGTGCACATTGCACAACATTTGCTATTGGCTTTTTAATGATTATCTAGCATATATTGACAAAAGAGTGTGAAGCACTTTAAAGAAGAAATATTCTTATATTCTGTCTACTCCTAAAAAGTTATAACAAGGATTAATGACTGAATGGTGACACCCCCCGGTCTTGTCAGGCTTTATAGATTTGATTGACATTTTTTGTTCATATGTTTTGCCAACATTTCTGAGAAAGTAAGGAGTTCAAAGATGAGTCTTCTAAAGAGAAACTTTAAAGAAAGGGAAGCATCTGCGTAGCTCAGGTCAGATTTCAGAACTGATGGACGTGAAATGTAAATCAGTTAGAGTGAAGGGTGTGCTGGAAGTGGTTCTGTAGCTATGTGACTGGATTGAATTAGAGGAATGGTAGGACAGTGATAGAGAGTGTAAGCAAAGTGTTTGGCAGAAACACAGCTTTGAAGAAGCTCAAGAAGCTCACAGCTAATATGGAAAAAGATGAATGAGGGCAGGAGAAGATTTGAAGACAAGTTGGACGTAGCTGAGGCAACAGGCAAGGTAGATGATTGCTGTGGCAGCGTGTGTGGGAATGAAGACTAAAGCCTGGGCTGACAAGGAAAATTAATCCCATGTGTTCTCAAGTATACATAATTTGTAAATGCAATATCAATTTTGCTTACAAGACAAGCTTTTATGATAAACATCTTATTTTCAGAGGATTTGGGAGGGCAGAAATAACATAATCCCCCTGCATGAAACTGAGCCGTGGAATGAAGGCTATTCAGCCTCTCTGAGCACTTACACAGTTGATTCTTCCACAGTGCCAGAGGTTTTTACAATAAAGAATGAGGGGTTGCTTTAAGGCGAGCAATGTGGGTGTATATTTCACTGACACAAGTAATTCTGCTTCTGTCTTTTGCAAACTCAGAACTCAGTGTCCTGTGCCTAGTTAGCTGTAGGCACTTAAAAATTATTAGGCTTCTTTGACTGAAGCAAGTGCAAAAGTAATTTCCAATTCTGTTTTTCATATATAACAACCCCTCTAAAACCTCCAATCAACCTAAACAGTTTTACCAATAGTTAATGCACTAGCAGTTTTACAATGGCTGATTATACATAATTCTGGAGAAAAGTTTACAGAGTTTATTTCATGGAGATAACCTGGTGATTTTTGGTGCTGTTTTTGTCATCTCTGTTATCAAAGTTTAAAGTCTCAAGGTCTAATTCTTTGCTTACTGAGCTCGAAGCTGAGTACAAAGCTCTCTTTGATTTCACTAGAGCAGGCTGATAGCTTAGAGGCTAGAACTTTGGCTGTCATCTTCACAACTCTTCTGACATCAGAAGCACTGTAATGGCTTACCACATAGTAAGGCTATGGACTTAAATGGATCAAACTTCAAAATAAAAAATAACAAAACTGGTCAATGGTGACAGTTTTCATGCCTATTTCTGGTAGGTATTTTTATACCTTTTTTTTTTTTTTTTTGTATTTGCTCATTATTCTCAGTAAATCTGCATGAAATGTTATTCATACATTTATGAAAAAAGAAAATATTGGGGAGATTAAAAAATAAGTAATATTTTGTTTTTCACCAGTGAGTGGGACCCTAGTGTATACTCACATAGTCCCGTTCTTGTGTAGAACTGCTGCATCGTAACTCTCCAAGAGTAAAAACAGTCACTTGGCTGTTAGTAAAAACAGGAGATAACAGAAAAGTATTCCTACAGAGTAATGGTAGAGAGGTCCCCAATTTCTTACATAAAGGGGTCATATTTGAACAAGTGATTTTTTGTGATGTTAGTGAAGCTTCAATATGAGGAAAATTCCTTTTGCTTTAACTTGCCTCCTAAAAATGTTTTTCTGACTGTCACACAAAATTGATTTACCAGTACAACTCCCTATCCCCTTAAAGAGTTAGAAGATTGAAAGAAATTGAGGGGAAAAAAAACCCAAATCAGCCTGTCTCTTCTTGCCAAGACACAGAGAAAGGGACCACTGTGCTTGACCCTCATAACAGAAGAAAGCAGGAGAGTAAAAGATGTGTGTGCAACAGTTACAGACATCATAAACCAATCACTGCATGATGTTTAAACATTGCTTTGTGGTGTTTCCACTGAGATATTCCATTAGTATGTGATGATAATGAATCATGATTATACTTTGCTGACCACTCTTGCAATGACTACATACTTTTCTGATTTCTTTTTTCCTGTGGATTGCACATGCAAACAAGGGAGAGAAATTACTTGAAGAATATAACCAGAATAGAAGCAGCAAAATTATAATGGTACTTAGAAATGGACAAACTTTTCAACACAGTTTTATTTTATATGGTCAATATTATTTTATTCAAGTTAGAATTGCAGCTTTAAATATAGTCCTTGGGGGAATGTGAAAGAATGCCTTTAAAAAATGTCCCTGGACAGTGCATATGTGTTGACAGGAGTGGTGTTTTTTTTTTTAACTCTGTTTTTTTCCACTTCTGTAGACATAGCTTGTCTACAGCAACTAATTTGAGAAATAATATTTTCAGCTGAAGAGAGAGATTGAAACAAGACAAGTGCTTCTTTACTGGTAAAGCACTCAAAATCTATACAGCATCTCAGTTCAGCTGGCAATGTCTCTCCCAGATCTAACTCCTACACTCTCAGATGGTAAGCCTTTAGAGAGGGAAAAGTGCCATCTGGTGATTCAAAACAATACAAAACTGATGGAATCAACTTGTAGATGACAAATGGAACTGGTCATCAACCTCAAATAAAATTGCCATATGTGATGTTTGGTCCTAAAGATCCTGAAAAATGACACAACACTCAATGATCTCCATCACCAGATTTCAATTTAAAATTCTATTCTTTCTTTACACTGCAGCAAATTAATATCATGTGTTTAGCTGCAGTAAATCATAATTCATGTATTTCTGTAATCACAAAAATGTCAGTGTACATGATGTGTGCTGATACAAAAACTATATACTGTATATATGGAATTATCTAAATTATGAAAATTATACACATATATTTGTTGGTTTTAAACTCTGATATAGGGATTGTGATTTACATGGATATTATATTGCACATGTTGCGTTCAAAACAGTAACAATAATGTCTGATGTATTAAGAAACTACAGAAAAATGGTAGGTTAGAATAATAATTTGAACTATTTGAAAAATAAATTTAAAGAACTTTGATATTTGATAAGCTGATGATTTGCCTTTAACCTCAAATTTAAGAACAGAAAGACCATGAAAAAGGAAAAGCATTGGCTGTGACTTTGCAGAGAAAGAGAAGACACAAAAATGGCAATATTTTATTCAACATGTTCAACTCCTTTTTCTGGGTAGAACTGTATCTGATTTATATTCTGGTTTGTGGTGAGGGTGCATTAGTAGCCAAGAGAGTAAGGTAAACTCAATTCTAGCTCAATGGATTTGTTTAAAAGCTCACATCTGTAAACATTTAGTCTGAATATTAATTTTATTTGTATGAGTACTTTGAGTATCCTGTTGTTTTTTATAGAGCACAGTATGCAAAATTGTGGGTTTTTTTCATCAGGACTCCCTTTAAGAGGCTCATCAGAGTGAAACATAATGCTGTACGGTCTAGTAAGAATATGCACAAGTACTAAAATGCTGTGTCTAAGCATTCACAAGAATTTTTCCTTTAGTTTGAATAATGAAATATTTGTTCATAATGAGGAAGAAACTGTAAAACATGCATTCCTTGTTTTAGACAGATTTTCTCTGAAGTGAGTAGGCATTGCAAAAGGGTCAGACTGTATAGATATTTCTGTAAACTGATCCTTCACTTAAAAAAAAAAAGAAAATATAGAATGCAAAAATAGCATTTAATGATCAGACCATATCCATTTTTCTAATTCTTAATTTGTGTGTTTAAAAAGGATTTACTACAGTTATATTTATACATCACTGTTAATAGATGTCTTTTTCACTTGAAAGCCATTTTAAAAAAGAAAAAAGACATAAAGAAAAAAATGATCTACCAAACACTTATGGCTCTGTATGGGATTGCACAGGTGTCTTTTACATAAAATTTCTAATAATCTGCCAAGTATGAGATCAAGGTGTCTTGTCATATCCTGTGAATTCATAACACTATACGCAGTGCCACAGACGGTAATGCAAAGAAGCGGTATTTCTCAGCCAAATCCTACTCTGTAATCCCCTTTAACTTGCTTGTTACATTTTGTATATTCAGGTATTGGTTCAGCTTTTCCATTAGTTGATAACAGTGCCTTGTAATTTAAACCCTGGTGTGAATCTAGTACTACAAATGAATACTGTCCTCTGATATTCTGTGTATGACGTGGTGTAGATAACTTTATACATAATAGACAGTATCTCTATTTTAAGGCGATAAATGAGATGATAATTCTTTTTATTGACACACAATGAGTGGCTGGGTCAGGGTGAGTTTGCATGGTGGAATGAACTCCCTACAATTGCGTCCAGTCACCTTGATAATAAGAAATGTCATAAATGTTTAATTTATTCATTTCTTTCCACTTGGAAGGTCAAAACGAACTGGTATCTTCATTTCTGTTTCTATAAGTTTTCAAATGAGTTTTACTTTTTCATTTTCAAGTAATATTTAATTTGAAATATCAAAAGAACAAAATTAAACTCTAGGTGTCTATAGAACATTAAGCGAATGAATAAAAGATAAATTCAGTTCACTGTAAATTTCAATAACAACAGTCTAATTTTAATGCAGCTTAACTATTTTAGAAGTCAATTGATGGTCAAAGCCAATGTTACTGTGAGGCAGAATGAGTGAAAGCAATCATCCTTGTGGTGACTGGGACTGACGATGACCTTTTTGCATTTATCATGTGATTAGAAAAGCAAAGAATTTTCTCCTTCAAGGACAAGAAATCTTAAGCTGTCAACAGGTATATCAAGTTCTGTTCACAAAGCCAGGGAAGCTAATGGCATGCTTTCACCTTGTCTTAAACAAAAAACAATTTAAAGAACTGGCTAATTAATTTCCAGCTCAAACAACTGATTGAACTATAAATGAGTGGACTGTTTAAGGAGTAGGTAGATAATTTAAGAAGTTCTTTGAATTCTAGGACTTGACTGTGGCTTAAAGCCAGGCCTCTTTTGGAAGACTGGTGCTGCATTAGAGTTAAAATTCCTCTGGACAGCATGTGCTGCAACAGGAGCTCTACCAACCTGTGAGATGGAACAGCATATCCCCATCTGTTGCTGGCCAGCTGTCCTGTACATCCCCCTCCTTTTCATGAGATCAGCCTGACAGCAGTAGTTATGCTCTTGAGCCATCATGCAGCTGAGCTGCAAACATGAATCAAAAGGGGAAGGTGCACTTCTTCACAGTCATTTGCCTGTCTAGAATTCAGTCCCTGGGTATGTTGGGCTTTCTAGCTCCGATCAGAAAAAAATACTTAACATGCTTTAGTGCTACTGAATCTCTGAGGAGTCTTTTCCTAGAGAGAAGCATACAGTCCTTGTTAGGAGACATAATGAGATTGTTTACTGAGGTTTGTTGTAGGCAATATTTTTGGGAGAAATTAGCGCTTTCCTGGTAACTACTGGTTTACAATGCTTAGTGGTTAACAAATTATTGTACGTTTCATTAAATTTACCATTGCCTTGTGTCAGGAGAGCTCTCATCACTCTCTCTAAGGACTAACTCCCAGATTTGGGAATAATAATTACTCTCCCTTTTTCAAAATGGTTAATTTTGCAATATGTTCAGGGAATACTCTTACAGTGACTGCAAAATGCGGCAGTCCACACAGTGTCTTCTGAAATCTAGATCCGCGGGAAAAGGATAAAATACCAAGAAAACACCTCTTTAATGTTTGTTCTGAGAGAAAGGGATGGCTGTTGTGTTTATTTGAGGAGTAGGATTTCTAAGGGAAGAGCAGTGGTTTGTTTTGTGGTGTTTTGTTTTGTTTTGTTTTTTTTCCTAGGTTTCATGCAAAGTTCAAAGTTTATTTAGGGAAGTAGAATGGAATACAATTCACTCTTTGTGGATTTGCCTTAAAAACATGCATTATTAAAGAATCTACCTGGTCATTTCTTCGAGTAGCTCTTCATCCTTGCATCCTCTCTACATCATTGAGTTTTTACAGTGTTACAGACATAAAGCAGTAAGAATATGTGATTGATGCTATTATATCATCTTTAGATTGACTGGGGAGAGCCTTCTCATGTATTCCACTTTATTCTGGGCAGCTATCTGTGGTGGCTGTATGAAGTGTTAATTCATTTTTCCGTTCTCCCTTATTGCTGTCAGATTCATTAAAGCTGAAGCGCTTGCCCTGGTTGACAGTAAACCTCAGGTATTTGTGAAAGAGTATGATAGAAATGGATATTGCAAAAAAGTTAACATACTGTGAACATTTTTGGCTTGGTCTCTGTGTTTTGCAACTTGCACTTCCTTGGGAATGCAGATATGGAGACATCCTGGTATACCCTGGTCACCCAGGCTGCTGGTGGAAGGGATGCCCCTGGCAGGCTGTATGCAGTAGCCAGCACTTCCAGAAATTAGGAGGTAACTCGCACGCATGCCTACGCTGCTGGCTAGCCCCTGCCTGGAGACATCTCAATTAGGGCACCACAAGAAGAAAAACTTAATCTACATTGTAGATGGCAGGTTGATGTAACCTCAGCCTGAGGTCGTTATAACTTCAGCTGACAGCCTGATGGTGGGGTGCAACTCAAGCAATCTGCACTGGTAGTGCACTAGGTCGAGAGGAGGACGTAGAAAAGCAAAATAGTACAGTTGATCTGTGGGAAAGAAAGTCTTTTTGAGCCCCTTAAGTTTTGTCCCTTTGCACAAAGGGAATGATGGCAGGCATGAAGTGAGGTGAAACCTTGAAACACACAGTAGAAAGATGAAAGGACTGAGGAGGTATATGGGATGAAAAGAATATGATGTACATGAGCATACAACATGAAGAAGGCTCCATGACAGGCAGCCAAAACCCCCTTCATTTTTGGTGTTTCCGGGATTAGGACAATCGAGATGGGGCTACAAGAATGAGAATCAGCTCTTTTTGGGCATGGTTATCTAAGCTTAGCTACTGAAATGCAGAAATTTTTAAGATGTGAGAGGGAAAGCCATCCCCCTTCTCCCCAGATTAGTTTTATAACAACAACTCATCTTAAGAGTAGAAGTCAACATTTGGAAAGGTCTGTTTGAATGAGGGCAAAATTACACCTTCTGCAAATCAGAAGACTGAGCATAGTGTGAGGAGGAAGTAACTTCATTCTATGCACCTTCATCCCCACAAAGCAGGCACTTAAAATAAGGTAATTGAATAGTTAAATTTAAAAAAATGGAAGACGGAGAAGAAATCCCACCTAATGACAAATGAGGAATCTTTAAAAAGTATTTTAACCAAATTTGGCATTACAGACACTTTGAATCACTAGTCATTAGTAGACCATCACTGTACTAAAATATTCATATAAAGAAGCAACCATTTAAGTGCTTTTGGATGTCTATTTCTGTATCTTAACTGGCTTGAACTGATTCTTTCTCTCTTTATTTTTTGTAAGACTTTTCAGGGCATATGACTTGAGTTTTAGTATCATTGTGATACATAAAATTAGCAGTATGTCCTCAATTTTAAATTTCAAACGAGTAATTTTTAACTTGGAAATAAGAAAAGAGATGAACAGGAATGTAACTCCATAGAGCACGAATTTTTGCTTTAGTAATGAACTTTCTTCACGTATTACTAGGAAACTAATTTGTATCAATCACTATGAAATACACCACTGGAACAAACATTAACATTTTTTGCTTAGTAATTCATCTCTGACTTATGAGGAAGACTTTCTATAACGTATGAAAATATTAAAGAGTTAATTACAGTCTATAAAAAAGCCTTGTGGGATGTGTTGCATCCTTCACATAAGACACATTGTTTTCTGTCCCTCAATAAGTACTTTATTTGTTCAAAATGATCCCATGGTATTAATTTCTGACTTGGCAAGAATGATATAGATCAACAGTATGTACTAACATCTGGCTGCATAGTGCAGCTGAATTACTCATGCGGTAGCAGTAAGAGAAGAAAACGGCATACAAATACACATAATTTTAGGCTCAAGGGCCCAGTATTCTTGTGCAATGCTGGTTAAACAGACTGACAAAGCAGAGGCAGTTTGAGATGTGTTAATATGGGAAAATGTAATTAGTACCAAAAAAAAAAACTTACTGTAATTCAAGCAGTAGATATAAACTGAGGAAAATAGTGCTAGACCTGTGTGTAATCAAATGATAATGTAAGGCTGATGATTTGCTAGGTATTGTAGAGTTGAAATAGAAGATTTGAAGGGAAATTACAGAAGCAAATCCTTCACAAATAGAAGTATTATACATATCATAATGAAATATATCAGTGACAGAAATGCATCTTCATCAGTTATTGCAACTGTCTTATCAGCTGAGTCACCAAATTGCTTCTAAAGACTGGGGTAAGAGTTGATACCTATTCTTGAGGAGCATTTAGTTTCTAACAGAAAGGTGTCTGAAGGGCAATTTAACCTTCAGTTCATAGAAAAGTAGGCATGCATTAATTTCCTTAAGTCAGTAGGGAAACATAGTTCTTTAGCAAAATATAAATTCCTCACCTCTCCTTCCCTGCTAACCATAATAGTGAAGAAGTTGAAACTGTTTTTCCTTGTCTGCCAATACTCAATGAAGAACAATTAATTTTCTTCTCTCTCAGGTATCACTTAATGCATCTTTCTTTCTCTCACTCACTCTTACTTGCACATTTTGTTTCTCTCTCCCCTTTCTTTCTCTTCCTTCATCTAAATACACACATTCACATTGTCCTTACCCAATCAAGATACTACTAAAGCTATTTTTCCAGATGCCACACAGCCCAGTGTGTGGGTGCCTAGTAATAGAAGCCAGTGCCAGGAAGAGATGGATTTATTAGCTTTTTGTATGAGATGCAAAATGTCCACGTAAAGTACGGACTGTCCTGATGGGGCATCAGGCAAAAAAGCATTGCTGATGAGTCTGGGCATGATTTTAAACTGGTGAGCTGGATCTTGGCCCCTGAGGTATCTCAATGTGGTATTTCAAAATGGCAGGTAAGAGAGAAGTATTCTTTCACAGGAAGGATTGCTTTCACTATTTCCTCATTTCTTATGAGGAGAGTGTCTGAACTTGCTTTCAGATCATTGCTTGTTTATTTATTCATGGTGAGTACTACAATTTCTGAAATACGTTGACTCTGTAATGAACTGGAAAGAGGATTTTTCTGAACCTGTAGCATGAGTCAGAAGCACCTAGCTACTGACATTTAGCCACTTTTTGTTCTTTTCTTCTGTTGCACAGTATGAAAAGTACAAACGTGATTCTGCCCACTCAGAACTGAAAAGGTTTATCCAACATTAGAAGTGCTAGATTTCCAGAAGATCCTCTTATCTTCACAGACAATATTTCTGGGAGGAGATGCCAGGGAAGAATCTGAAGCATTACAAGTTATAAAAATTACTCTGCATTACTTTAATAGTGTCCCAAAATTACCTGTTATATCAGCACATTTCCTCTGAATTTTTTATGCTGAATTTCATGTTTTAAACTCCTTTTTTTTCTTTTTAATTTCACCTTGATTTCTCTTTCTCCCATCAAATTCACACATCAATATATTAATAACCAGAAGTGTCTTACCTATTTAAACAGGTATTGGGATAAAATGCAGTTTTGTTTCATGGAAATCTTAAAGAGACATCCACCTTTTCCTGATTTTGATCATCCTAACATCTTTATGAACAGAGAACCAACCTCTTTCTTTCTTATGCCCTGTAAGTGAGGATGAAGTCCATTAAAGAGAATGCATCGATGGATGCTATCATGGTATGATAATAAAACATCAATACATTCTTCTAGCCTAAAGCCTGCTTTGCAAAATCCCCATTTCAGTGTCTAATATCGTATGCATACTGTAATACTAATAAAAAATATTTTATTGTGGAATTAGTGTAATGTACAGACTAACAAACATTCACGGATGTACTTGAAAGAATAGCAGTAGGCCCAGCTTCAGGGAAGCAATTATTTACTGCGACTTTCCTTTCAACTTTTGTCACGTGTGATTTTCACAAGGTTTCTTTTATTACCCTATGCAGTTGCCATAATAACAGCATGTCTGTTGTTGGAAACCTCAGGCTGTATTTGTCACAGGCATACCATGCAAGTAGGAAAGTTGTACTTAAGCCTTGACATAGTATGGTATGACTTGGTTCATTTACCTGGATTCAGCCAGCTGAGGGTGGTTCAGCCTGTTACTCTGTTAGTATAAAATTTACTTCCTTGTCATTTTTGTTGGATCACTAATTACCCGTGTCAGATAGTAGCAAAGGATTTTTTAGCTTAAGTACTGCAACAATGTAGGGTTATTTCTGAGGTGTGGTGTGTGGAATAAAACTAAAATAAGGCTGGTTTTGTTTTGGTTTGGTTTTATTCCTTTTGACATAGTTTCCAATATTTGTCACTGTGCTTTAGTTGCATTGTCACTCACATTTCATAAAATACTACATATCCTATGTCACATGTTTAAATTGGTTTTGCTTCATATAAATCATTGTCTTGGATATGAAATACTCTGATCTTGTTCTTCATTTGCATTATCAAGGTGAAGTTTCATATATTTCCTTAGAAAGAAAATTTTAGTTTTGAAATTGGGAAGTGAAGTGGACAGCATTGCTGCTTGATGAATTCTGAATTAATAGGTAATTTCTAAGTAAGATTTTTTTGCCTCTTCATAAGAAGGAACTACAAGGAAATTAAGCAGATATAAGTGCAAAAAGAATTCTTTCTAAATGCTATTTATTTTTTATATGACAAAGTGATAAAGAAAGTATGAATTATGGGAAATGGGATTGCCAAAAGCAAATTAAAAGACAGATGGTAATATGAAACATATAAATATTATCCAAACGATTAGAATAGACAGAGGAAGGGTTTGTCTATGTATTTCATTGCAATTGGGTTATGGCTTAGTTCAGTACATCTAGAAGATAGTTGTACCCTGATGTGCAGATCCTTGTTTCTCATCTGGAAATCTTTTCAAGTCAGAATTTTAGGACTTTTGGTAACTATCCAGAAACCTCAGGTATGTATGTTTGGGATGCACGATGGTCTCCTGCAGCTCGGTACCTGACACTCACTGCTTCTTTGTCATATAACACAGATGCTCGTATTTCTGCCCAGAAAAATGTCAGGCCTAGGCAGCCTTAATCTGAAATCTGGGTATTCAACCCATAAACAGCCAAAAGTCTTCTTTAAGCCTAAAGCTCCTATAATGTTTGGGATCAGATGATGGTGGGAGCTATACAGATGCAGATGTGTTTGCTTTCAAAATATATTGAATTTTGTTAATTTCTGTATGAGAAAGTTGGTCAGCACTTTGCATACACAGAACCAGGTTCCTATTGCCTTACACCCTAACTGTACTGTGTACTTTGCACAGTGTAAGCTTTATACAGCTTCTGAAAATTAGTCTTTTTTTTTTTTCTGTCATGATGTGAGTTGATTACTGAGAAAATGAGTTTCATGAAATATCTGGTCAATTATAAAAATAATCCTTTCTGAGTCCTCATTTAAAGCTTAACTGTTGAGAGAAATCCTTTTTTCTAGAGCAGGTTTTTTTTATTTGGATGCACAGGTGAGACAGACATGCTTCAAATAGAGCATGAGCCTGGAGAATTAATTCAAAGGGTTTTAGATTGATTTTGTTTGTTTACTTATTTCAATCAATATCTTTTTGTTGAACTACTTTGGTATCAACATTAACATTTCATATGTCTTTTCTCTCAGACACATGTTGGGGGAAAAACAAACCCAAAGCCCAGGTTTCATATAGATTTAACTGTTGGAAACTACTATTAAAGGGATCTGTGAAAAGTTTTACATAATTTTGTTCCAGTCGTAAACACTGCTTGGGTTTTTCTCCCTCTTTTTTTTTTTTTTCCCCTCCTGAAACTGAGGAAAGAAAAAAGGTTTATGGTAGATATTCTTATCCTCTGAGCCTAGTTATAAACTCCTCTTTCCTTCCTCTCTAATTTGATTTAGGATCTAGGTGTTCTAAGATAAAAACCAATTTTGCTGCTGTGTTTTCCTTGTTGTAGCTGATCTTTGCTGTGCTCACACTACTATGTTGGCCAGCAGTATTTTGGAAAAGGGGATGAAGCCCATGCATCCGTATTTCTTGCAGGAAATAATGTATCTGATCATTGCAAAGAAAAAACTGGGGGTATGCTGGATACCAGGGAACAAGCTAGAGTAAGAAAATGGTTACAGGGAATAGAAATTATTTTATATTTACGCCTAAAACTAGTGTTTAATCAGACCACTTGAAGAAGGTATAAACTCTTGCATTCCCATTAAATTCTGTGTTGCTAAATTCTGTCAAATAAAACCCAGCAGTTTGGCCCAGACCTACATTGTTTCCTAAATCTGTTGAATGATTTCACAGTTGAAAGCTGTTTGGCGTGGCAGTTCTTCTCCAGAAATGCTGAGCATTCTGTGCTGGTCAGCTGAGGCGAGAATGGCTATTGGAAAAAGTGCTGCAGGGTGAAAGCAAGCCACAAATAGTTTTTTTAAATACCTGTGACTGCGCTATACTCTACAAAAGAAAGATACCTTAATTTTTTGTTGAAAGCACAGAATTTTTCTCTGGCTTGACTAGAAAAGAACAGAAAGGAAGGGGCAACTGAAAGACCACAGAGAGAAGCAAACCCTACTAAGAGGGGAGAGCTGAGTGCTTCTTTTCAAAGCGGTGCATATGGTTATACATGTTACTGAGCCTGCCCACATTTTCTTGTGTAATCCTTCCCACCTCCTTGCATGACTTAACTCAGAATGTAGCACAGGCAGGGTCAATGAGGGTGAACCAAAACCTCTACTTATGAGGCTAAAAGGTGACCTTGTTCTGCTGTGATGCCAAATACTTCATCTGAAATCTCAGCTGAGTCCTCCTGTGATATCCTTTACTGTGAGCAGATATTAAAATACTGGAGAAATAAAAGATAGTTTAAATAAGAAAACTGTGATGATACAGAAGGCAGAATGGACGACAAATACAATTCAAAAAATATTATGCATGCCACGCTAATTCCCCAGAATGCTTTCCTGTTTTGTTTATGGCAACTTTTTCTTTTTTATGAGTAAATTCTACTTTGGCACAGAAGATATGCTATTCTGCTCCTTCCTCTGTGTCTTTTAACAAGCACTTGCTCATGCTGCAAAATACAAACAGACAATAGCTTGGCTAGTGCTGAATGTATGGACTTTGCATATATGATTTCAGTTAAGTGACGTATAACACCAAAGCCACTATTGATTTCAATTTTTCCAGTAAAACCTCACATTTCAGAATGAATACTGGGTCTTTTATGGATTGCTTCTTTCATATGCAACAAAAGGTATTGCTACATCATGATTTTAAATTTTCAAAATCAGTATGTCATATTTTTCCAGTAGAAGAACTAGTTCATTGGATTTCCACTTGGCCCACTGAAGATGGAATCTGTTGAATTCAGGATAATGAAAAAGATGCTTTTCTTTGCCTAGGAGAGAGAAATAATGTGGGATGGACTGTACAGAGACTGTTGCTATCATACAGTCAACAAATTAACACTGTTTCTAGGCTTCATTCACTCTCAAATAAAAATGTGACTGGCACTGAAATTGCCAGTTCATACTGAAGACAAAGGGGAATATTTTTGCAGTCCGAAACATTGGCTTTAATCTTTTAAGGTTTCTCATATCACTAAAAATTCTCTCCATTTAAAATGTTGACTTTAATGCTTTTTGTCTCCTTTTCAGCTAAAAAGAGACTTTTTATTGTTCACCCTGCAAAATACATGCATCTATAAATCTTGAATGAGTGTGCTAGACTGAATAAGAAAGTTGAATTTGAAAATCTGGAGGTTTGAGGTTTTTATTTTTTTTCTTTCTGAAAGAGAGAGTGAGAAAGAGTGTTTCTGCAATGGGAAAAATCCCATTGAGTTCAGGTTCTTTGCATAGATAAACCTTTGATGCTTTTCCATCAATATGGAAAAATAAAATTAATTACATAAATAAATAAATAGAATTTTGAAATGAGGGATTCCCCACTACCACTTTTATTTTGGAAAGTTTTGTGCAAAGCCTACTTTCTTCTGTCTCCCTTGGTTGTTCCAGGGAAATTTCATAGTATCGCAGCCCTCAGAACACATAGATTCCACTGCCTACCTGCAGGTAGCCTGCCTGTCATTATTTAAACTTTGTACACCACTCTGGGTGCAGCACCAAAGCAATAGATGCTTAAAAAATGCAGATAGATCAAATAAGTTTTGACATTGGCTTGTGCAAAAGGCAGTTTTAAAGGGCAAAAATACAGTGTTAAAGACCTTGCCACTGAGAAGCATATGTGCTCTCTCACACTGAAGACTGAAAGAGGAAAGAAGAAGCCAATAGACAATAAATATATTCTACAACAGTCCCACTTATCACTGAATTCCCTTAATAGACAAAACAAAGGTAACAAAACTGATCATTTATAGGCACTTAAATGGAGAGCTTTTCATGTCTGGAGAAAATGGTCTTGATTGCTGTTTACATCAGAGGCATGTATATTTGGCCTGTTTTCATCATCCCTCAATTCACTACAATAAAGTTTGATACAGAAAGGAGTATAAGCTTCATATGTAAGCTTGATATATAAGCTTCATACATACATGATAATAAAAATAACCTTATATATAAACTTTAGCAATCAAAACCTCAAAGAGCTGCTGCTGCATGACAGCGAAGGCCATTAAATTTCTTTTCCTAGTTGATCAGAGTGCTGATGCGCTCTTTCTTAGCATGGTCAGAAATGCCCCAGTAAACAAGTTAAGTAAACAAGATTAGGTCATTTGAAAGGTCTGGACTGCTCTACATTTTTAGAGGTTACCTGGTCAATAGGGTGTCACACTGTTGGTTTTGTTAGGTGACACTGGCACTTCCTTTTTAGGCACTTGCTCAACGGTCAGAACATTACCTAACATTCAAGTTTGTTTTCTCTCCAAGAAATTTCTAACCAACATCTTTTCCATTTCAGGAGAGTACTCAATTTTGAGACTATTCAGGAGGACATTGTCAGTCCATCTTGATAAAATTGTTCTGTTTTGGAGGGAATAATCTCATATTCCTTGGCAATCTTATCCTTGAGTCTATCAAAGTATTGTTTTAGTATCTGTTTTACACATCATTTTATCCTGTGTGCCTCAAAGGAGTTGAGTGTTCTGTTTTATATGTTTTTTTCTGACTCACAGAGGCACGCAACTATATGTGACAGGAGTGCTGGTTTGTTTGTTTGTTTATGTTTTATTTTCTTACAGTGCTTTTGTTCACAATTTTGGTCAAATTCTCTTATTATGAACTATAATGTATCTCTACGTTTCACTGCTCTAATAGTACAAATTCAGTATAACCAAACAATTATTCTGAGTGCTTCAATCTGTTTGTTTTATACCTAAGAACAATCCAAGAATAACAGTACATGTTCTATTTAAAAGAGTTTTTATCTTTTTTTTTTTTGTGGCACTGATTTTTTGTGCCAGCTTTCCAGCTCAGAATTAATTGTCAAATCCAAATGAAGTTTGAGGGAGGTTTGGGGTTTTTTTGTTTGTTTTTCACTTCAGTGAGCACTCATGCTTAAATTTGCAGGAGATAGATACATAAAAATCTACTTGTTAGAAACCACCACCTACATATTCAAATGTGGGGTGTGAGAAGCATCAAAAGTACATAAAGTTTGCTATAATTCAAAATCAGAATTTTGCTTTCTATTCTATTGCTTTTTCTGCATTTTTACTGAGTTGGCAGATTGTAATGTACGGAATCCCCACTCTGTCTGCTCTGGAAGTGTTACTGAAGGAGAACATTTGAAGATAGGGATAATGAGACATTAAAAAATATTGTATTCATTTACATACAGAATTTGTACATCATATTTGCATTACTATGTTGTTTTCATTTAAATAATTGTAAAAAATCTATAAACTAGCTTATGAAAAAATCTGACAATAGTCCTTTTTAGGGATGATGCTAGAAAAGATGAAGATTTTCCTTTGATGGAAAATTAAACAATACTTTATGTTAATTTACCATTTAAAATATGCACAGCTATCATAATAATAGCTATTTTGTAATGTATATGTACTGCAAATACATGCATAACTGTATAGAATGCAGCTAACCCTACAAGGCAGGTTTAGGTCTGATACATAACAGAGAGAAGCTAGAACCAATTGAAAAACTCATAAATAGCCAGAGCTAGACAACATCTCATGCACTCCTCCTCAAAGTCCTATTTTGTTTTGCAAAGAGGATGAGTCATAACTTTACTCACATTCTGGAGATGAAAACAACACTATTTGCTTCATCCTTCTGCACTCTGATATTTGCTCAGGAAACCTGAACAGGCACATTCTGTTACTGTCCCTTTTCACTTCCTAAAAAGTCAAGGTTTAGCAGTGCTGCATCTTTTAACAGTCAGCTTTATTCTGCAGGGGCCAATCAGACGTTTCCCCACAAAGGGCAAATGAAAAATTCTGTGCATTCAAATTTAAAATGATAGGTACTACCACCTACATATGTTGTACCGGTTTCTGAGATGCATAGGCAGAAAAATGCTACTTAGGTACGTTTTTCCATCATACGCTTCTTTAATCATGTAAACGGTGTAATAAAAGTGTGCGGCATTTTACAGACATGGTTTTTGAATCAGTAAATTATACTAGGGAGAAGAGAAATAACCAACCCTTAGTCATTCTACACATAAAAGCCATACAGATTTAGTTTTAGTTAGGGCAGAGTGTGTTTTAGTATTAATATTTTGTTGACTGAAGAGTTGAATCTCACCCTACATAACTTACAGGGGTGGGAAAAAAAGAACAAAACCCAAATTCCATGTTTAATATACAAAATGCAAAATATCTTGAAAAGGGTATAATACTACTAATGTTGAATAGAAAACAGACTTTGTGCTTGAATCAAACAGATTAAAACAAGTACAACCTCCCCTCGGGAACACCTGGCAGTACATCCAGTAATATTTTGAGAGATAAGTGAAATATTCAGAAATATTGAAAAGAAGAATCTGTAAAGATAATAAAATTCCTTACTTAAATCTGGTTGTCCCAGCGATGATTGCTGTTTCATCTGCACCTATTGACTGAGAAAGGATCTAGCTAAAAGACAATTAGAAATATAGTTTTGTAGTTCAAGTCCATTTAAACCCCTTTGAAATCAGTTGGGCTGCATGTGAAATTAAAGGTGTATGTATAGGAAATCTATGCATAATCAATCGACACATACCTATGCATAGATAGGATCATAGTTTAAGACCAGTAGAAATGAGTAAAAAATATGCCTTTAAAGGTTTTAGAAAAACATATAAAATCCAGAGTTGGGTGTTTTGTACACAACGAAAAGTATTATTGTCTTGAAGACTGAAAGAGTAATCTTCAGTAGACTATAATGCTCTTAGGCTGTGAATCCCAGCATTGTATTGCTTTCTCACGGAAAAACCTTGGGATTTACAAAACTCCACTGCTACTTCCTTGTTGAGTTACCAAGACAGAATGAATAGATATGTGGAGTGTGCTGTACATGTTCTTACACATTAGGAGCATTTTCACATGTAGAAAGTTTGGCTAAAGTCTTGTTTTTATATGTAAGTTGGCCTTCAGTAGAAATTGTATGATAACACCCAAATGTGCGTATGCATCTGCTTTTCATGAGGGAAAACAAAACTAGATTTTTTGCCTCTGAACTGATTAAACTTCTGTCCTGAAAGGGACAACAGAGTCATTGCTTAGATTGATGCGCTCATTGCCTTACATTTGATATGGCTTGCGCTTGATTTATTAAGCTTCCAGGTAAATATGATTTAACTAGACCCTTCTGTGAATATTTTTACTGTGCCCTTTTGGTAATTGGAAGCATGCAAATACCACAGAGTTCTTTATATTTCTTGTCTCATTTGCTATATACTTCTGTAAACTGTACTGCTGTTTCTATTGCAGCTATTATAGTGAAATTTTGAGGATTTGAGTTATTTGTTTCTCAATAATTAGAATGAGTGTTATGTTACCCCAGTTCACACGAGAACAATCTGAAGCATAAAGCTGTTCTTGTGATGATACAGAAATATAAAAGCTAATGCTTGTGAGTCTGTTTATTTTGGTGTGGTTTGGCAAAGAAGGGTTATGTAGAGCACAGCACCTTGGTACATGAGAGAAGTTTTACAGTTAGAGTCCAGCATATATCAACAAAAGCACATCTTGTTGTGGATTTACTGTTGCTTTTGAGTAATGAAGCGATGCTACTCCATATTCTCTGCCAAAAATGAGTAATTTACCAGCTAAAACAGAACTCTTGCAATAGCAAGTTCATATAGTGTAATTAGCAGAGTGTTGCACTTCAGGACTTTAGTTTCAGGTCTGCTTTTTGGGTCTGCAACACAGACAGTGGCCTATGTGTATCATCCATTTGCAGTAAGAAAATGTGTTCCTCTTGTCTCGTTGTTTGAAAGGAGGACTTTTGTAACAGGCTAAGATAGCTGGTAAGTTCTGGTCAAGTCTTATGTTCCAGAAAGCTTATGTTTTCCACTGTAAGCTGGGGAAATGGATGTTATATAAGATAAACACATAGTGCTGGGATTAAATGGAAAATTGGTATTGGGAGATTTGACTATGGAAAATATTAAAAAATATGGAAGAAAAAGTGGATTTCTAGATTCTTCAGAAATTCCTGATGTCACCATGAAAGGGGATGGGTTTCAGAATTATGTAGCATTTCTTTTGCACCCTTAAGTGGTTGGTCAACTTTTCATCTCTTTAAGTATACTGACAACTTTTCAGTGCTGCTGTGTCAAAGCAGAACCACAGGTTTTGTGCATATATTCTGGATGTTCTATGGTGATTTAGTAAATGGCAGAATAAAAAGTTGCAAATGATACATGTATAAACAGTATAATTTATATTAAACTCTTGATGAATTCTAAAGCATGTTGTAAATTGGTCTCGAAGACTGGTTTAGCTGTAGCATTCTAGAACTCCTCTCTGAGTAGTACACCAGTATGTTGTACTCTTTGGGTGTTGTGTACTGTGTTAGGAAAAAGTATCCTCCATAACAGAGGAGAGAGGGTTTTTTGATCTCCCCATGTCCAATTTCTCACAATGGGTGGAGGAGTACACATCAGAATTTGATTAAAACCTCTTGGTCTTTAAAGTTGTTTTGTATATATATCAGCAGGTCATCTCATTAACACTTGGACAAAGTACATAGTAAGTTTGTAATTAAACATCCTCTTCCTTCCCATGGAAATCAAATACAATCATAACTTCTTCCTTCCCTTTATTTGTTTATGCTCAAACATTGTCATTACCTAAATTATATTAGTTTTGGTACATACTTCAAATGAATTTTTTATCACCATGTTCCAGACTGGACAAATAATCATCATACATGTACTTATTTTATGTAGCACAATGCCATGATACCTGAGTAGAGCTAAGCTGCGTTGATGGGATACTGAGCTAACATAGCTATTCTGCTCCTACGAGCCGTGTATAGCCGTCAAGAGCTTGCATGAGTATCTGCATAGTACTACAGTGTCCCATGTAAATATATACCTCCCCGTTTGTTTAACTGTCTGCTCAAAGTTATGGACTATCAAATAAGAATAGGCCTTCTTTCATAATCTTTTATCAGCATAAATATCAAGATAAGAAAGGCTGAAATTTGAGTGTCCTGTACACAGCTGTCTACTTTAATGCTGGGTGGTTAGAGATTTTACCTTCCCTGCACGGTGCTCAAGGTGCTATTAAAATCTGATTTCTGTACTTAAGAAATGGCAAGTGCATCTTCAAGGATGGCCCCTGCATGGCCCCAAATATGTGCGCCGTGTTAGCATATCTGCATGATTATCTATCTGCCTGAAACTGGAGATGGTTGTAGTGAGGAACATACCTTGCTGACATGATTTGCGTTTTCAGAGCCATGGGTATCACTGGTCATGATATTAATAAAATGAAAATTAATGTCTCCGGTTTGAGAAAACTGTCAGGTAGACTATGTCTGTGAGAAAAATGTTGGAAGTTTTAGAATTCTTCCATTTCATTTTATGCAACCACACTGATACAGTTCTAAAAATGTTTTTTTAAAGATGTATAAAAAGTTTTCATCTCTGCTGAATTCTGTTAAGGCAGATGATGTTTTCTTTCTTTCTTTCTTTCTTTCTTTCTTTCTTTCTTTCTTTCTTTCTTTCTTTCTTTCTTTCTTTCTTTCTTTCTTTCTTTCTTTCTTTCTTTCTTTCTTTCTTTCTTTCTTTCTTTCTTTCTTTCTTTCTTTCTTTCTTTCTTTCTTTCTTTCTTTCTTTCTTTCTTTCTTTCTTTCTTTCTTTCTTTCTTTCTTTCTTTCTTTCTTTCTTTCTTTC